>NC_135611.1:4662500-4955000 GCF_053574225.1 Canis aureus | reverse complement strand
TAAGCAACATACAAGTTTTTTTTTTTTTTTTTTTCCCAAGGCCAGAATTGTATGGTGCATTTGAAATCTATATTTCTCTGATGTATTCCTCTTTGACATGGTTTACCTTCTTACCAGAGTGCCCACGCAAATTACAATCAGCTTGGGAAGGGATAGGTATCAAAAGTGTTCCAAATGGCGTAAATAATTCCCTACTGCAATACAGACTGTCTAGGGGGCTGACACGAAACATCTTCCATTCCAAGATTTACTTTTATCACCTGTCAGAGACCCTTGATTCAAGGGCACAGGAGCAAATCCTCACGTGTAGTTGAAGAGTCTTGGCCAGCTTAATAACCACCAGCCTGCCCAAAGGAATGCGAAGTGTGAGTTTCCATGAGAAGTGTGCAGCCCTTTTGACAGATTGTTGACACACAAAGGGCACTGCTCTATATCCATAGCCGTTCTGCTGTTCCTCTTCTGACTTTCTTTGACTCTTCTATCAGAGCTACCTAAGATGCAGAACATCCCTTAATGGTTACTTGGGCCAAGACTATTGTTCGGAAAGGACAACACAATTTAATATGCACTGTTGTGTCACATAAGGGGAAACAGGAGGGAAGGAAATTCGCCTTTGTTCTGCTTTTTTGCGGAGAGTGTAGACAGGTAGCCCTACTGACTTACAGCACTGTTCAAGAGTAGCTAATGCCTTACTCATAGCTTTACTCATCTTACTGGCTTTAGAATGACAAAGGATTCAGAAGGACTGTTCCCAGTGCATTAAATCATTTTGATCACTCCTTAACAAGTGCACCTCTTTATACTGTACTTATCTGATTTCAAGCATTAAGAAATATTAGCAAACCGGAATTCTTATTTAAAATTTGTAGTTTTGTTTTTGTTTTTGTTTTGTTTTGTTTTGTTTTCAAATTTGAAAACCCAGAAAGTGAGTTTACTTCTTTGGCTATTATACTGAGGCTAACAAACAAAAAAATTACTTCCATATTTCTGAAGTATATTTTCCTGAAGAAATTCTCATTTGTGGATGAAAAAAATATACCAATTAACATACTTGAATGGTAGCATCGGGCATGTAACAAAATTAATGAGTTACAAATTAACTATTATGTACAAGTTTGATTAAACTGTAGTTTGTATAAATTGACATAGAGTTCTTCCATTTCCAAGAACCTAGACATGCTTGAGCCTTCCTTCCTTTAGTGATTACAGCAGATTTTATGTAGCATATTTTAGTAGCATTATATTTTTTCTCTGTCAGCCTGTAGAAAATTCAAAATTTCTTAGTTACACAATTTAATCTACAGTGTTGTCAAGTATGAAATGATAACTTATAGCTCATTGCAATATGTTAGCTTAATATGAACCTCAAATTATTAGAATTATAGGGAATATACATGACATTATTCTTTAAAAGTGTTGTTTGTAAGTTTCAATTGTGTCACATAAAATGTCATAAAAATTTTGATGAAATAAGCTACGTTAACCTTTTTTTTTAAGTGCTTATGATAAACCTCCAAATGAAGAAAATTAACTTTGAGAGCTTAGATGACCTTTCATTTATACTGCTAGCTCAGACAATGAGTCCATAATGTCACCCTTTGCCCCCTCAGATTCTTGCAAAATCCATGAAAAATGGACAAAGATGTCTACCCCAAGGCTAATAGTAGAAACAAGTTAGCAGTGAGTTATGGTGCTACACATTTTTAAACACTAGGTTGAACAGAATAAGGAGACATCAGAATATATTTGTCTATTTGATTAATGAAAAAAATCTTTATATTGTTTGACCTCTTAGATTCATTATGTTAAGAGTGGAAGATTTATACCACCTAACTTGACTTATTTATTATTATATAGCTATAATAGTCATGACCATATTGTATTGGCATAAAGATACACAGAAATATCAGTGGAACTGAATAGATCTATGCCTACATTTGTCAGTTGTTTATGACCAAGGTACAATATTTAGAGAGAAATCTAACAAAGGATAAGCAAAACTCCTACATTAGAAACTGCAAAATACTGCCAAGAGAAATTCCCAGAGAAATTAAAGAACCTAAATAGGATGATATACCATGTTCATGGACCCAAAAGACTCAGATCCCATCAAGCTTCTCATTGTTGTTAAGAAACTGACAAGCTGATTTTAAAATTCATATGGAAATGCAACAATCTGAAATAGTCAACTTTGAGGATGATGAACAAACCTCACTTCATGACTTACTATAAGGTTACAGTAATCAGGTCATTCTGGTATTGGCATCAAGGAAGACAAAACTGTCAGTGCAATGAACAGAAATTACAGAGCAGACCTACATCTATATAGTCAATGGATTTTTGACAAAGAACAAAGGCAGTACAATGTAACTTTATAGTGCTGGGACAACAGGCTGTCTGTATGCAGTAAAAACGAACATTGCTCTGTATAACATACCATGTATAACATTAACTCAAAACCATTCTGATCTAAATGTAAAACTTAGAACTATATAAATTCTAAAAGGAGATTTAGGAGAAAAATCTTTGTGATCATAGATTATCAAAATTCTCAGATACTGCATCAAAAGTCTGATTTGTAATTTAAAAATATCATAACCTGAAAAATTATTAACTGAAAAATTAAATATACATTACTTAACTACTCCTCTGTGAAAGACACTATGAAGAGAATGCAAAGACAAACCAATGACTGGGGAAAAAATGTGTAAATCACAAATCTTATTAAGGATTTGTATTTGTAATATATAAAGAAGTCTCAAAACATAAACATAAGAAAACAACCAATTAAGGGGTTGAATGATTTGAACAGACACTTCACTAAAGAATGTAAGTGTGTGGCAAATAAACATATGAAATGATTCTCAACATCATTAGGAAAATACAAATTTAAAGCATTGATCATTGGTGATGATTTGGAGCAGTGAGAACTTTTCCTACACCACTGGTAGGAATGTAACATTGTCAAGCCACTTTGGAAAACAGTTTGGCAGTTTCTTACAAAGTTAATATGCACCTACCAAATGACCCAGCCAACCCACTCTTAGATATTTACCTAAGAGAAAAGGAGATACACATCCAAGCAAAGACTTGCACATGAAGATTTATAGCAGCTTTGTAACACCCCAAAATGCAAACAACTCAAAAATCCTTCAGTGGGTGAATGGATAAACTGTGGTACATTCATATCATGGAATGCTACTCTACTACTCAGCAGTAAAAACAAGTATTTACATGTGGAGTAGCATGACTGAGTCACAAAATAATGCTGAGACGAAGTCAGACAAGAGAGTACACACTGTGTGTTTCCACGTATAAAAATCTCTAGAAAATGCTAACTACATTAGCATTTAATAATGACAGCAGATAAATGAGCATTTGTCTGAGGATGGGATGAGCCAGAGACAAAGGGGTATAAGGAACCTTTGGGATCAGTGGCTGTTTCATTGTCTTGATTGTGGTACTAGTTTCATTCTGCCTTGTATGGTCAGTCTACATATGTCTGGTCCATGAAACAATAATACATACGGTTTTTTCCCGATACCGTGCATCACTTGTGTTTCTGTTGTTCAGGGGAACTTGTCTTTGACATTGATGTGCAGTAAAAATACTCTGCATTGAATATAATGAGCAATTCAATTCTTACAATGAACGTGGAAGTTTTCAGTTATACTTCCATGCAGGTGTTTATATTTTTATTATATAGCGTATTTCTGCCTCAAATTTGAAGAGGTAGAGCCATTTTTTTCAGCCTTATGCAAGATTTAGGTCATATACTGTCTCTCAAGCAAAAGCAAAGCCCACCATTATCATGAAACTGGGTTTTTGTTTAAGTCAGTTAAGTATAGTTGAGTTGTCTATACCAACTTAAGTGACATGACCAGAAGTTTAGAAACTGAGAAAAAAAGAGTTATTCAAACTGACCCTGGGTGACCACTTGATTGGGCTGTTATAGATGAGATTTTCTTAGGAACAAATGACTGAAAGGTATAAAAATGCCTCTCAATTCCCAAGATTTTACTGTTTTGTATGTGGTCTTCTTTTTGCAATAATAAATCAAATATTTCCTTATAGAATCTATTAAATAATACCTCTGTGTTAAATTCACTAAGTGAAACTACACAATTGTTTTGTATTTAAAAAGGTTTGCCTTTTTACTGGTTAGGAGAGCTTGATGGGGACCATTGGTGTCCACTATCATCTTTGTGAGAAGGCAGTGTGCATTTACCAGTGTTTAAGCACTCCTATCAAAAGGGTGACAAAAGCAGCTAGGCATTTGACACCCTGATAAGTACCTTACACTTGCTTTGTCTTCTCTAATCCTCATAATTGTCCTGCTTGTTTGGTGGTTTTTGTCCTTCTGATCTTCTGATCTTGTCCAGGGGGTGGACAGGTGGGGGGTGAAAAATGGTAAAACTTGGCTTGGGATTGAAGTCCATCTAGCTTCTTCTGACTGCCACCCTAGGCTGCAGGTAGTGGGTAGAACGCCCATCAGATGACATGTGTATGCATTCAGCTGTTACTGCAGTCACAGATAAGGCCATATAAGTAGACAGAAAGAAAGGAGGACAAGGTTCTAAACATTCTGATTGTCAGGACAGATATTGTTTTGTTGCTAGGTGAATCGATGTAGAGGAATCTTATACCAAGGTAGTTCATCTTTTGTTTTCTACATAAGTCAATATACTTACGAAATTATTTTTTAAAAAGTCAGAACTAAGTGGCAAGTAGAATTATTGAACACATGTAAAATTACTCTGTATGTAAAATTTATCAGAAAGAATGTTTGCTGAGAAGAGTATTATTGTATATTATAAATCACTTTCGGGAGGAGATAGTTGTAAAGTTTTCTGTAGTTCATTGCTGTCCAACAGAAATATCATGTGAGCCACACCTGTCATTTTAAGTTTCCTGGCAACCATATTAAAAAAAGGTAACAGGTGAATTGCTTTTTTAAACAGTTAATCAAATGTCTCTTCATGTCTCCTGCCCATTTTTTTACCTGGATTGTTTTTGGGGTGTGTGTTAAGTTTTACAAGTTCTGTATACATTTTGGATACTAACCCTCTACCAGATATGCCATTTGCAAATACCTTCTCCCTTCCCAAAGGTTGCCCTATAATTTCGTTGAGTGTTTCATCGCTGTACAGAAGCATTTTATTTTAATAAAGTCCCAATAATTTTGTTTTTCTTTCCTCCAGAGACTATTTAATAAGAAGTTATTACTGTCAATGGTAAAGAGGTTATTGCCTGTGTTCTCCTCTAGGATTTTGATGCTTTCCTGTCTCACATTTAGGTCTTTGATCCATTTTGAATTTATTTTTTGTGTGTGTGGTGTAAGAAAGTGGTCCAGTTCCATTCTTTTGCGTGGAGCTGTCCAGTTTTCCCAGCACCATTTGTTGAAGACACTTTTTTCCATTAGAGATTCTTTCCTGCTTTGTCGAAGATTAGTGGACCATGTAGTCTTGGGTCAATTTCTAGGTTTTCTGTTCTTCTCTATTGATCTGTGTCTGTTTCTCTGCCAGTACTATACTGTCTTGATCACTGCAGCTCTGTAATATGACTCAGAGTCCAGAATTGTGATGCCTCCAGGTTTGCTTTTCTTTTTCAAGGTGGCTTTGGCTCTTTGGGGTCTTTTGTGGTTCCATACAAATTCAGAAGAAATGAATAAACATTTTTCCAGAGAAGATATCCAGATGGCTAACAGGCACATGAAAAGATGGTCAGCATCATTCATCATCAGGGAAATACAAATCGAAACTATAATGAGATACCACCTCACACCTGTCAGAATGGCTAAAATTAACAACACAGGAAACAACAGATGTTGGTGAAGATGTGGAGAAGGGGACCCCTCTTACACTGTTGGTGGGAATGCAAACTGTGGTGCGGCCACTGTGGAGAACAATATGGAGGTTACTAAAAAATGAAAAATAGAACTCCCCTGTGATCTAGCAATTACACTACTAGATATTTACCCAAAGGATACAAAAATGCTGATATGAAGGAACACATGCACCCTGATATTCATAGCTGCATTATCAACAGTAGCCAAATTATGAAAAGAGCCTAAAATGTCCATTGACAGATGGATAAAGAAGATGTGGTCTATATATAGAATGGACTATTACTCAGACATTAAAAAATGAAATCTTGCCATTTGCAATGACATGGATGGCACTAGAATGTATTATGCTAAGTGAAATAAGTCAGAGAAAGACAAATACCATATGATTTCACTTATGGGTGGAATTTAAGAAGCAAAACAGATGAACATGGGGAAAACAAACCATAAAACAGATTCTTAACTCTAGAGAAAAAACAAGGTTCCTGGAGAGGAGGTGGGGGAAATCGGTGATGGGCGTTGAGAAGAGCACTTGTTGTGATGAGCACTGGGTGTTATATGTAAGTGATAAATCCCTAAATTCTACTTCTGAAGCTATATATTACACTATATGTTAACCAACTGGAATTGAAATAAAAACTTGAAACTCCAAAAAATAATGGTTAACCAAATACATCAAATTACTATCATTTCAACATTAAATCAATATAACTTTATTAGTGATATTTTTTTTTTGTTCTAGGATCTTGAAATTTAGAGTACATTTTACACTTCTAGCAAATCTCAATTCAGAGGCTAAATTATGTCAAATTTGTGATTTATATTTAGATCTGGTCAAGTGTATCCTTCAAAAAGTAGATTCACACTCCTGAGCTACTCTATACAGACTTAAACATTTTTTCTCTAGGTAAATCCCATGACAGTTTTTTTTTTAAAAAAGATTTGATTTATTTATTCATGAAAGACACACAGAGAGAAGCAGAGACACAGGCAGAGAGAGAAGCAGAGAGCCGGGAGCCGGATGTGGGACTTGATCCCAGGACTCCAGGATCACGCCCTGGGCCGAAGGCAGGCGTTAAACCACTGAGAAACCCAGGGATTCCCCCATGACAGTTTTTTAAATAGCTATATATCACGTGCTTACCAGCCAGTGTGACTACTACAATTAAAAATGAAGATTTGATGATTTCTTTGGATGCATATGTATGGAGGAGTGGTGGTTAATGCAAAGAAAGGTATCCGTCAAGGGACTAGCCATGAGTGGCATGTAAGCTCTTGAACCAACTGATGAGTAAAATGCATATGGAGATAGAGTGGTTATATCTACATGAGGGAATGCTATGAAATACTATTGTACATGTTTCTTCGAGGCATTTTTCTATGGTTACCTCTTACTCAACTTTAGTGAACTGTAATTTTTCCTTACCTCTAATAGTTTTTTAATTGGTATCAATTTATAGCTTTATTTTTTCATATTTAAGATTTTATGCTGTATATTCAAAGAATATCTCTGTTACATGCTTTTTCATGATTTTGTCCTCAGGGAGATTTTTATAATGGCTGTAGTGTAACATAGTTTGTTAAAGGACTCCAAATGCAGTACTAGACCAGGCTGTAATTTAGATTTCTGTTTGTGTAAGTTACATTTGAGTTACACAATGTCTACCTTGCTTCCATTCAAATATAGAAATAAAAATCAGTGGTATCTTCTAACTTTTTCACTCTGGGAATGAATATTCAAGTGTCCTAAATGTGAGTGGTCTACTGGACTGTATTCTTAAATTTTTATGGAAATAAGTTTCTTTTTAATTGTCAGTAACAGGTTTAGCCCTTCATTTCTAATTTTTATAATTATTCATGTGCAGCATTGCTTTATATTTTGCAGGAGAAAAACCTTTCAAATGTGATGAGTGTAACTTTGCCTCCACAACCCAGTCTCATCTGACTCGGCACAAGCGAGTGCACACGGGAGAAAAGCCTTACAGGTGCCCATGGTGTGACTACAGGTAAGGGTTCATTAGTAGGCAGGTAGCATCACCGTGGGTCACCACGGTAGATTCACAGTGAAAGAATCGTTTTTTGATCAACAACCAATTAGCACAGTGTAAAGCAGGATTCCCTTACTAGGTTGATTGGGAGTTTATGTCACTATCATATTTTAGTGACTATTTTAAATTGTAAAGTTCTCCATTTTTTATAATCTTAACATTTAGGTTTTATAATCTTTGGTACACCTGAATTTCAAGTGATTTTATTTTATTTTATTTTATTTTTTTGCCAAATTAAGCGACCTTTCCATTTAATCAGTTATTTCCATGTATGTGGCATCTCATCGACGATAAGACAATGCAAGAAATGTATCCTGCCTTCAGGGATATTGTAGCATAATAGGTGACTTATAGTATCTCTAAATAATTATAATACAGATTTCAGTCAGGAAAGAAAAAGGCCAGGCCAGAGGCATCCATAGGAAGGAACAAGTCCAGCCACACAGACATCCTCCTAGAGGAGACAGCATGTCAACCAGGGCTTAAAAGATGAGTAAATTTCAAAGAAATATGGGTGCAGGAGGTAATGGTGTGCTGTAGCATTTTTGGGCTGACAGTGTCCTAGAGATCACAGGTGCTGAGGTCCTCGGTGGCTAAGTGATGTCTGCCACCCTGAAGAGTTACCTTGCAGCCGCAGCAAAGCATAGGTGCCAGAAGTTTGAGATGTAGTCAGGCAATGGTAAGTAATTCTGTTTTACTATATGATGATATATGTGTGGTGAGTGCAGAGTGAAAAATAAAATGAGAAATGGAGGTTGCAGCCAGATCACACTATACCTGAAGCCTGTGAGAGTGAGTTCAGAGCACATTAGGTAGTTTGTTGGACACCACAGTTTGCAGGCAGCCAGATGACATCTGTCTTAGGAGCTTCATCAGCTACTCTGTGCAGCCTGAATCGCTGTGTTGAGGGCCTTCTCCATCCTGGAGCTGAAGATCTCATAGCCCCCATTACACATGATGACACAGAAACAATGCAGCCTGCTTTTGTTAAATGGTAGGAGATATATCTATAGATATATAGATATATATACCTTAAGCCTGAAGCATTTGTTAAAAAAGACATTTCTGTATTCCTGTGGATGTAGCCTGTGCATTCAGTAAATATATTGCCATAATCTCTATTATTATCCTCATTATTGCATTAAGTTTTATGTTAAAGGTCATTTAGTAGTACAGAGATATTACAGATATATTTCATTCATTAATTATTCATTCATTCAACATTTTATGAGCTCTGTCTTTGCTTAGCAATAGATTGGTGTTTCTTGGAAATTTGGTAAAATGGCGATCCAATTAGAGGTAGACGTACACATTTTAAGGTGTTATTCTTTAAAAAATAAACATTTTTAATGTTCTTTTCCTTGTTAAAGTGGTCATACTGTATAGTTGCCTTCTCTGTAAAATGCAGAAAAGCAATTAGAAAAATTGTAAAAATTTCCTTTAATTATCTCTTTTAGCTCAGGATTATGTCCTTTCAGTATGTCTTGTATGCTTTAGATTTGAGTTGTGGTTCTGGAGGATTTTTTATTTCTTATAAATTTTAGTTTTCATACTTAACAAATTTGTAGCTACCTTTCTGTTTTCTTAATCTCATATAAGTATGGTTTTCAAACTGTTATATTAAGTAGCAGAACTATTATTTCAAGCAAGATCATGTCCAGACCTCTTTATAAAATAGATAAAAGTGGTTTTTACCACTTATAAGTGGATTTCTTAGTTAATATCTATAATATTTACTTGTAATATTAAGAAATATCATATAATACTGTCCTGACAAGCAGAACATTTTCAGACAAGGGAGTTATTGATCAGAGCAGCTGTTGGGTTAGTGCCGGCATCCGGCCCATGTCCTCATTCTGGAGTAAGCAGGAGGGTGTAGTTGAGAGCTCAGGCTCTGGAGGAGCCAACCCAGTGTGCACTGAAATTCTTTTCTTTTTTTTTAATTTATTTAGAGGCAGAGAGAGAGAGACAGAGGCAGGCAGAGACACAAGCAGAGGGAGAAACAGGCTCCATGTAGGGAGCCCGATGTGGGACTCGATCCGGGTCTCCAGGATCACACCCCAGGCTGCAGGCGTCGCTAAACCGCTGCGCCACCCGGGCTGCCTGCACTGAAATTCTTAACCTCTCATAAAATATGAGTGATTAGAGTAGCAGCCTTACGGGAGCATCGCTCATGTTAGAGGAGGAGCATGCCCTGACCAAGATGCCAGAGCCCTGGGTTTCCTCTCATCTCAGATTGTCCCCTTGGATGGTTACAGGTGTTACTTCACTTTGTGATTTCAAGATCGTGTTCATTGAGGTGGTGCAAGAGCTTCAATGTCCTGAAGGTCTTCAGTGTGTTGAAATTTATTTATGATACATGCCCTTAAGGATGTTTTTCCCCTCGTTTTGAGGTTGTTAAAAATGTATTAAATCAACGATCATTTGTTAGATGGTCACTGACAATACTTTAGAGTTTCAGATGCCTCATTTGTAAGACTACTCGTCTACAATGTAATTCTGATACTTGTATGTCTTCAAGTTAGATTGTAAATAATAGTCATTTTATGAAGTTTTTAAACATTTGGGCCATTTTTAGGTATTTTCATTTGAAAAATGCTATTCTGAAATCTTTGTGCATATCCATGATTTTGTTTTAAAAAGTTCCTAGAAGTATGATTTATGGCTTTTATGTCTTTGTATGCATAAACATTTCAAAATATTTCAGATTTTCCTGGTATGAAATTGTATTACATTTGTGCTGAGGTTAAGGTTGTATTACCTGTCTCATATGATGCTATTTCCCTGACACAGCATCACTTCAATTGAGAAGTGCATCTGAGCTAGCTGGGTTCCATCCCTGTGATTCCTCTATCAGCCACTATGGGTAAAAGGAGATTGTGTTTTCTAGGAATATTGTCATTGTCCTATGAATTAATACTCAGGACACGTAAATCTAATGATGTCTATCAAATTTCCTTTTGAAATGTTTGAAATTCTTGATAAAAAGTTTGGTTTTATTTTCATTTAAAACTTTCTAAAAATTTGGTTATTACAGACGATCAATAGTTTGAATAGTTTATTCCTATGACAGTTTTATCATTCTGTGAACATATGGTTAGGTCTGCTTTCACTATTGAACATAAGACAAGTTAATGTTGCTTAGGAATACAAAACTTTGCAAATCTATGAATAGTGATGTAATAAACTATGAATGATATGTGGAGTTTATAACAGCTCTCTTTGTTTTCTTGTTGATGAGCAAAAAATTTAAAAATGAACAGAGAAGTTTACAATGTTTATCTTGGTTGCATAGTGTAATAAGAAGAAAATGCTTACCATATCTACCTTACAACAACAAGGAAAAAGCTTTTTCTCTGGATAAATAAATTTGAGTATGTACGATTTCCATAGAATAAAAATATCCATAAGATGGTCACATATTTCTGAAGAAGAGGTGATTGTATTTGCTTTATTAATATCTTTCTATAATATTTTATTTTATTTTTTAATTTATTTTTTTAAATTTTTTAAATTTATTTATTTATGATAGTCACAGAGAGAGAGAGAGAGAGGCAGAGACATAAGCAGAGGGAGAAGCAGGCTCCATGCACCGGGAGCCCGATGTGGGATTCGATCCCGGGTCTCCAGGATCGCGCCCTGGGCCAAAGGCAGGCGCCAAACTGCTGCGCCACCCAGGGATCCCTTTCTATAATATTTTATTGCTTAAAATATTTAAATAACTTTTTTCCTATTTAGATTTTTATTTGTTCTTAATATAGATATATAAAAATTACTCCTGTAGGGTATTCCTGTGTTTGTCATTATTAACACTTATTTGCAGGTAAGTTACCATCATTAGAACCTGAAGAACCTGAAGTATTACTTAAGTTACACTTGGAAATATATTTTTCATTTTATAAATTGAACATTAGTGAAGAGATACTTGTAGTTATAATTATTCATGAAAAATGTGAATATAGATTTGTTTACAAAAGAATTTTATAATTGGTCTTTTGAACCTGGGGCTATTTTTCAAGTTTGCATTATTAATTTAGGCAATGACATCTCATTCTATTCAGATGTAAACATGTACCCCTTTCCTAAGCTTTTGCTGTCTAAAATATCCAAAAGTCTAATCCATTACAAATCAGTATATTCCATCATTACTCCATAACTTTTTCACCATTAATTATTATTCATTATAATTTCAAAGCATAAATTTAGATTCATAGGACACTGTCTTGCCATATTATCTGTGTAACAAATTCTTTAGATTTGTTTCTACATTAAAATGGAAACAGTCCATATTTTTCTATAGTTTTATTCCCCTTTGTTATATATTGTCACTTCTGTGTTACAAAATAGAAAACCTTTAAAATGTTATAGTAAGTACCTTTTCTAAAAATGTAAATCCTTATTTCCCCATAAAATTTATTAATATCACACTGCATTCTGTTTCACTGGTGACACTGGCTCTCACAACAAAATAGATAGCTACAATCAGGCTTTCTTTTATATGAAACTCATCTTCTAATTGGCTTCCATTTTTTATTTAAGATTTATGTATATTAAACAGTAAATTAAACAATAAACCACTGATAAGTCATGAAAACTAAGCCAAAATACTACCTGCAGTATTCAAAATATTATGGTTAATCATTATGTTGCACCTTAAATGTCGTTTATCAAATTAAAGAAAACTAAAATTTCAAGTCAGACTCTGGCAATTTGATCATTTATGTACTGTTGTCCCTATTGTGGACCTCGGGATAATGTATATGTTCCCCAAGGTTGCTTTTGGTCAGAGTTTTCCTCAACTGTTCTTACTACTTCCAGTGTTACACACAGTCTTGGAGATTTTTTTTTTTTTACTATTCCACTTTTTATTTGCTATTTTTCTTATTTTTTAAATTAGTATTATAACGCCAGTAGAAATACGCTGTATCATATAGCTGTAGAATAAAATCTACAATTCCTATGTCTTATAAAAAATTCACTCCATTGTTTGCTAAACTTGTAGGAAATACACTTTGATATTTCTCCCCCTACTTGTTGGTTTACTTTAGCTCTTGGCCAAACATGTGAAGTTTTGATTTCCACGAGATCTTTTTTCCTGTCTGGATGAGGGGGAAGCTAAGGATACTTGATGTGACATTTAACCGAGGAAGTGGTATCTCAAGTAGAAATAGCTTTTTTTTTTTTTTTTGTATTGTTTTGGTTTTTTTTGGTGATACTGCTTAAATCTCTCTTACTACTCCTTTGAATGTTTTCTTTAGTATTTCTTATAAATTCGGTAAGTTTTCACACATGTGACTGGAGTAGGTAGCATTTGCCATTTGTCACAACCACTTGAAATATGTGTGAGCCTCTAATTGTGTTTATTTGTTTTAGAAAATAGTTGTCAAAAAAAATTTTGTCAAAAATACTTCTAATTGAATTCTGTCTTTATTTTACATGATACTGGAAGCAATTTTGCGGTAGTTTTAAGATGTGAGGACAAAAAAAATTGTACTTAAAATAATTATTTATTTTCCCTTAAAGTTTGAATGAATTTTTCAAACATACATTTCTGTATAGAGTCTCAGTTATGAAAATTTGTTCCAGGTCTTAGATAATATTACACATTTGTATGTAATTTTGCTATATAAACATTTTATGTTTATTATGCATAATTAAATAATAAGACAAACTACCTTGGTTATTGTGGCATTAAGAATTCATTGTAGAGTGGGCCTCATTGTTCTTATCTTCAGTGTGCTCCAGCAGCATCCTGAGCTAAGAGATTGACTCCACAGGGGATCCTTCCCTCCTTTAGGATAATCTCTTCTGAGAGTTTTCATTTTCCTTCAGCTTCCTGTGCAGGCTCACAGGTTATACTGGGGGAAGCAGTGGCTGGAGCAAACTTGGATTTGCCCTGAATGATAATAAAAAGGAAAAAAAAAAAAAAAAAAAAAAAACCACTCTAGGTGTTAGCCTATGTAGTGAAACATCATGTAGAGCCAGAGAGAAGTGAAATTATACATAGCATGTGAACAGCACACATTTATTTATCAGAAAAATCAGAGGTAGCATTTCTTTTGGGTGATTTTGAAGTTCTCAAAGAATAATGACACTACATAAAAGTAATCAAATGAAAATTTGTAGTATTAATATTAGGTAAAATTGATATTTAAAGCAATTTGATGCTACAAGCCTAGTTATATCAGAACAGACTTTAAATCAAAACTGTTTTTGTCAGTGAAATAAGCTAGAAGAAAAAGGCTAATACTGCATGATATCACTTGTATGTAGAGTGTTAAGAAAACAAACAAACCCATAGAAACAGCAGAAAAGTGATTTTCAAGGACTAGGTTTGGTGGGGGCCCAGAAGTGAGGAGAGGCTGATAAAAGGGTACAGACATTCAGTTACAAGATGAATAAGATCTGAGGATCTAATGTAAAACATGGTGACCTGTTTCCAGTAAGACTGTTATGTAATTGACAGTTGCTAAGAGAATAGGATTTAAATGTTCTCACACACAAAAAAACAAAAAAACAAAACCAACATTAAAAAATATATTATTTGGGATTCCCTGGGTGGCGCAGCGGTTTAGCGCCTGCCTTTGGCCCAGGGCGCGATCCTGGAGACCCCTCTGCCTCTCTCTCTCTCTGTGACTATGATAAATAAATAAATAAAAATTAAAAAAATATATATATTATTTTCATCATTTAAAGTATCAGTAAATACTATTTCATTATTTCATTTACCTCAAGCTTGTTGTCTCTTTAGATTCTACTCCTTCGTAACTGCTAATCCGCTTAATGGAATAGAACACGAATGGGCTAGGCTGAAAGGTTCGTCTGAAAGCCTAAAAATCCAGTTACTTTACAAACTTTTCATAGTATGATGACACCTGCGAGGCTTTCTTCCTACTGTGGTGAATTTGTACTGGAAGGCGATGGTGCCCATGGCAGTTTGCCCTGTGGTGCTGGCTCCTGGCGAGCTGCCCCTTGCTGCTTGCTACCTGCCCACAGTTCAGCTAACCACAGGTAGATGTCAGTAGCGTGGCTGCTTTGTGAAGCTACATTTGGTCATTGGCGAGCATCAATGTTGCTTCAGAAGATGCTTCTAACATGTGTCAAGGTGATCCTTATGGAGTTGTAGATGTTTCTGGTAAGTTTAGGTGGGGTTTTTTGAGAGGTTGTCTAATAAAATGACCTAATTGTATCTTCTTTTCAGATTTTCCAAAATGAATTAAGAAAGTTGTACTGTATGTAAATGTATTCTTTTTTTTGCCTAATGTTTTTTTTTTTTTCTTTTTATTTATTTATTTATTTATTTATTTATTTATTTATTTATTTATTTTTTATTGGTGTTCAGTTTACTAACATAGAGAATAACCCCCAGTGCCCGTCACCCATTCACTCCCACCCCCCGCCCTCCTCCCCTTCTACCACCCCTGGTTCGTTTCCCAGAGTTAGCAGTCTTTACGTTCTGTCTCCCTTTCTGATATTTCCCACACATTTCTTCTCCCTTCCCTTATTTTCCCTTTCACTATTATTTATATTCCCCAAATGAATGAGAACATATAATGTTTGTCCTTCTCCAACTGACTTACTTCACTCAGCATAATACCCTCCAGTTCCATCCACGTTGAAGCAAATGGTGGGTATTTGTCATTTCTAATAGCTGAGTAATATTCCATTGTATACATAAACCACATCTTCTTTATCCATTCCTCTTTCGTTGGACACCGAGGCTCCTTCCACAGTTTGGCTATCGTGGCCATTGCTGCTAGAAACATCGGGGTGCAGGTGTCCCGGCGTTTCATTGCATTTGTATCTTTGGGGTAAATCCCCAACAGTGCAATTGCTGGGTCGTAGGGCAGGTCTATTTTTAACTGTTTGAGGAACCTCCACACAGTTTTCCAGAGTGGCTGCACCAGTTCACATTCCCACCAACAGTGTATGAGGGTTCCCTTTTCTCCGCATCCTCTCCAATATTTGTTGTTTCCTGCCTTGTTAATTTTCCCCATTCTCACTGGTGTGAGGTGGTATCTCATTGTAGTTTTGATTTGTATTTCCCTGATGGCAAGTGATGCAGAGCATTTTCTCATATGCATGTTGGCCATGTCTAATGTTTTTTTTTTTATCTGTTTCAGCAGAAACTAAATTCTTTCTGAACAACTATCTCATTTTCTCTATTAGTGATTTTTTTTTTTTAGTGATTTTTTTTTTTAATCTCAGTGACTCTAGTGGTGGTTCTGATTTGGTTTAGTATATTTTATACTGTTTGTGTCTAATGTTATTTTTATACATTGCATGTTTTACTCAGACTCTTCTTCCCTGCCCTCTAGCCCCTAAGCATATAGGCTTTTTAAATTTTCATTTTGGCTGACAGGCTCTGTGCTGATACAGCACAAGTGTTTATGTCAGGTCTTTAGTTAAAGTGAGTAAATTTTTATCTAACAAAACTCATTTGAGTCAAAGAAAGTCTATGGACCTTTAAACAAATAGATTCCATAGCATTAAAAATTACAAATCTATTCAGATGTCTTTAAAAGGGAAAAAAAATCTGAGCTAATTCGTTCTGTTTATCATACAAGTAAGTTGTTTTTGTTTGTTGACGAGGCTAAAATAAGCATTGAGATCACAGATTAATTAGAAGAGCCATTTTGAACACAAAGTGACCACACATTCCCTCTGCTATCTCTTCAAGTAGAATCTAGACAAACATGTTTATCTAACCTGCTGTTGCTGAATCCCAAATCCAGTCATTATAAAAGGACCAAAGCTATCTTTGGGGATGGTCTTTCTACAAGGAATTACTATGGACAGTCCCCTGGGTGGTAGTTAGATATATCTGTATATATTGTGGCAGAAAGAAAGGCCTTAGAGATGAAAAAAATAGAAAATATTTTTTTGGGCAATAGTCTCTTGCATAATAAGCTATTCCTCAGACATTAGAGCTATTATCACACAACAAAACACTCTGCTGTGTAACTATCTATATCTCCTAGCGCCAGAACCTCACACAGAGTAGCTTATTAGGGAAGACTCTGTAATCGCCAAGAGGGACTGACAAGAATCGTAGAATATCAGACACACCTTCCAGGGTGGGATTGAGTTTCACACGCTACAATGTGGGTGTCAGAGAAAATAACAAAGCGGAGGATAAAGTATATAAGAGCTTGACCAGTTGTCATTAGTTCGTTGAGACTGTTGAGGTAGTTTCTATCATTTTGTTTTCAGATCCATTGTTTTCATGGATTCTGAAATATTGCTACTTTAGGGTCCGTAAAAAACTGCAGGAGAAAGAAACACTTGCAGCATTAACAAAATGGTGATGCAGTAGTTCCTATAAAGTGCAATAAGGAACTGTGGCTTCTGTACCCGCCTGTCTTCTCGACATCATGCCCCTGATCGTTGGTGAAGCCAGACGCTACTTGCCATGGTAGCATGTGCCTGTATTGGCTTTGCCTTTAGAAGGTCTCTGAAAACAAGACTGTCTTTTTTTTCTAAATTATAAGGGAATGTAGCCCAAACTGTTGGCTCTCTCCTATTTATGAGAAGTACTATGTCTGTGAGAAGTTCTAGAACAAGAAATATTCCTAGATATGAATCCTAGATTCATTCTTTCTTTCTTTCTTTCTTTCTTTCTTTCTTTCTTTCTTTCTTTCTTTCTTTCTTTCTTTCTTTCTTTCTTTCTTTCTTTCTTTCTTTCTTTCTTTCTTTCTTTCTTTCTTTCTTTCTTTCTTTTCTTTCTTTCTTTCTCCTTCCTTCCTTCCTTCCTTCCTTCCTTCCTTCCTTCCTTCCTTCTTCTTCTTCTTCTTCTTCTTCTTTCTTTCTTTCTTTCTTTCTTTCTTTCTTTCTTTCTTTCTTTCTTTCTTTCTTTCTTTCTTTCTTTCTTCTTCCTTTCCTTTCCTTCCCTTCCCTTCCCTTCCCTTCCCTTCCCTTCCCTTCCCTTCCCTTCCCTTCCCTTCCCTTCCCTTCCCTTCCTTTCCTTTCTTTCCTTTCTTTCCTTTCTTCGCTTTGTAAGAAAACAATACTATGCTCTTCCTTACTACAGAGCAACGAGTGAGCTATCACAGAAATAAACCAGAATCTCTTATTCTGTGACATAACATGTAACCTGATACTTTTCCCTGCAGGGAATTTAAACCTAATATTAACCCCTGTTCTTGCCCCTTAAAGTTTAATTCCTTACTTTTAATTATTTTGACTTCAATCTTGCTAAACAACCCTCATCCCTCCTTTTGTATCTTTTGTACATATGACACTGGAGATCTCTCACTGAGTAAGATTTAAAAATATTTGGTGAACTGTACTTGGCCCTTTCTTTCCTCGGTATGTTTTGTTTTTTCATCTTAAGTTACAACATTTAATAAATATATGAAATGTCCTAAAACAAATTAGAATTTTCTATTGAGAGAAAATGTGATTCGTTTTCAGTATTTGTACTTAAATCAATCCCTTGGATTGCTTTTTGGGGGGGTAAAAAGTGATTGATGCTTAATTTTGAGAATTTTTTAGATCCTAAAAACTTGATAGCTTTAATTTTCATTAAAGGAATGATTATATCCCACTTTCTACTTCCAAATTATGCTTTTCATTTGATTTGAAGTTACATATCAGCAAGCCTGGACTATAGGGCCTATGGATTAGGTGGATGCCAGACAGCAAGAAGTCCACGCCGGAGAGTTGCAGTTTTACCCTAATGGCAGTGGGTAGCCGGAATTTTAAGCAGGAAAGGGACATACTTACATTTTGCTTTTCAAAGATCATGGATGCAGTGCAAATGGTGAGCCAGAGGGGGACAGATCAGGGGACAGGAGGTCATGTAAGAAACATTTGCAAAGGTGCCCACAGAACGTGGTGAATGCCCAACCCTGAACTGGCAGTGTGGCCAGGGATGGAGAGGGAGGCTGATTCACATGCTTTTCAGGAGCTGAAACATGTGGACTTGGGAACCAAATCAGTGAATTCAAGGGCAGGCTGACTGATGCATGCCACCCTTGAGATGCCAGGGCCAGGGCCACAGGATGAGTGGTGGTGCCATTCCCGAGGTCTTCACTGCTGGCAGAAGAAGGTCCCGTCAGCATCATGAGTGCAGTTTGGGTGGTGTGAACTCTGAAACACCCATGTGTCGTCTTCATGGAGGTGTCAGTAGGTGTATGATGAGTGCTAACATGTAGAATTGAAGGCATCCATAGGAGCCAGATCTCCCTTGGAAAATGTGGCAAATGAGACATGCAGAGGGGCAAATAGCAAGTGTAAGAGACTGAGAAGTAGCTTCCAGAAATGGAAGGGACCTCGGTGTGTCAGGGGAACGGTGCTTGGCGGTGCCAGACATTCAGGAACATAGGGGCAGTGCGGTCCCCCTGCCTCAGTCACAAGGAGGTCACTGACTCTCTCGGGAAGACCAGTTCTAGCGAAGGGATGGGAGCAGATGCCAGGGAAGCACAGAAGGGAAGACATGGTAAGAATGCAGGTTGGCTGCTCTTGAGGAAGGTTGGGCTTGAGGACTGCCCTGTGAGAACGCTTGGGAGACGCTTGGAGGGCAGGTCAGTGGGAGTACATTGTAGTTGCTTGTTTGTTTTTGTTTGCCTAGGGTTGCTTTTTAATTTTATGTGAATGCTTCCATGTCAAGGGGATAGCGCCAGCTCCAACCGTGAACTTGAACACAGGGTTGTACCTCATGGCCAGGATGGTGCATCTGAGATTTGGGCTACGTGCAGCGTAAGGGGCACTGATGGTATTTTTGGAGCAGTTCTGTGTGACTTGGTGGAAGCCCTTGTGACACAGAGCCATAGCTTTAGAGCTGCTGCTGTGACGATGTCTCTGCATTGTGGGGGCTGCACAGCCCCCACTTCTACTTTTGTTGTGATAAAACTTTTGAATCGAGAACATAGAGATTGTGTAATGGTATAATTCTGGCTCCCTGTCTCCACCCCCCCAACCATTAGGATTTTATTTGTTTTATAGGAAGAATTTCCACAAAGCCTATATTACTTTAATTGTTATATGCAATTTAGAAATTTGCTTAGCACCAGCTAACAATCTGGTGTAGTCATGTAACAAACACTCATTTTTAAATGCAGTCTTTTAAATTGTGACATCTTTTCTATGATTTACTCTAAACAATTTTTGTGAGTGTCTTGGGGTTCTTCTCAGACCAGTAAATCTGACGGGCTACTCTAGTGACGTCACAAGCCAGTGGAGGAGCTCAGCTGTTTATTGTGATGACACCTGACTCCCCTATGTATTTACAGCCCACTCAATTTCTTTTACCTTTCTTTTGTTTGTTTGACTTATTCCAAGTAATCATATATATGGCACAACTCTTTTATCAGTTGCGGGCTTAATTATATCTTCCATGTCCATTTGTGTGAAAATTTCTGTTTGGCTATTTTAGGTTGACCCTCTCTCTACCTTCTTCAAATCTCCACGTTTCTAGAAATGTAGAACTCTACTGGAATGGTCCTGCCCAGAGAAATGTAATAATAAGGATCATGTGGGTCTTGGAGTTAGTGTGTATATGATATGAAAAGAGAAAGCAAATCTATCACTCCTTAGGATGAGATAGGCTACATGATTTGTTTCTGTGACTTAGGGTGTATTACAACTGCTAAGTGTTGGTGTCAGTTGTGCTGCACAACTAAAAAGTGGAAGTAAGTCATCTGTATAGTTCCACAGGTTGATACATGCTTTTTATTTGCTTGTTTTTATTCAAGAACATTGTGTATGGATTTATTTCAATCTTAATGTTATTTTGGCTGCTTTATTTCATCATTAATTATGGTTATCACAAAATGGTTATTATGGCTATATCAATTTTTTTATTTTAGCTTGTTTTTTAACATTAAAAACGAAAAGTGCATTCATTTCCCTTTCCAAATTGCGATGGTTCTGACCATCTTGTCACAAATTTGGGCAGCATTTCTGTGAGTACAAGTAAGCATAGTAGCAGTGATCACCGTAGTGCTCCTGAAGCAGGTCCGATTTAGCATTGGCTATGGTGTGCTCCGGACGCGGTCGAGGCAGCCTCCTTTCCCTAGGCTCACGCTGCATCCTTCAGGAAGGAGGGACCCAGAGGCACCAAGTAGGAACGGCAGTAATGAGTGTGTCATTGGGAAGGTATCCTCCCAGTCTCGGGGGCCGTGCGCCTGGGCCTGAGAAATATATGGATGATATCAACATATACATATACATATATATACATATATATATACGTATATATATAGTTTTAATTACGTGTTCCTTTCAGTTAGTGATTTCTGTATGGCTGTTGAAGCACAATGTTATTAATATAGCGATTATGCAACTCAAATCTTCTTGAGTGACACATGCTTGTTTTTAGCTAATACGTGCACACACACACATCACCTTCCTTGCATCCATTTTTAACAAAACAGTTTTTTAAAACATTGCATGCTCTGATATCGAAGAGATTCAAAACAGGGTTCCAATTTTTTTAAGGTTTGGGTTCGTTTTGTTGTTTTGGGGGAGAGGGTTTGGTTTTGTCTTTTTTTTCCCTTAGTTTTTTTTTTTTTTTTTTTTTTTTTTTTTTAGTTTAAAAGTGGAATATATGTTTTCTTTAGCTGTAAAAGCACAATCAAGGCACCATGATAAGTGAGTCAGTGTTGTAAAAGTAAAACGAATTTTGCCTTCACTCACATGAGCTATAGAAGGAGGAAGCTTTATTGTCCCTGGGAAAGTGATAAGGCAGAGTAATTGTATATTATACTGTCCCGGAACATCTGCCTGAAGACTGTTGGAGCAATTCATCTATCATGGGCGATACAGCATGTTTTGTCTTTTTGCTTTAACCCGTCCCCACTGCTGGCCTGCGCGGAGGTTTTGATAGGGCCTGCGCCTGGGCCGGGGCTCACATTAATCAGTCCCCTTGTTCAACACTCCAGCTGACATAATTACAACCTGCGCACAGCAGTTATTCAAGCCGAGTCCTTGTCACTCGTGGTGCGAAACTACACAGCTCCGATCCCGGAGGAGATTGCCTTATCACACAGAACAAGGGCTCGCAGGAGTCGGAGAGAATAGAAATGGGAAAATGTCTTCCGGGAGTACTATATATTCCTTTAAAATAAGACATTTGAGAGACTTACAAGGGACAAAGGGAAGTATTGTGTGCAGAGACCGAAATGAACCGGTTATTATTTTTAAATGGATTACGTGGAGCATTTTGTAAAGATGGACATAGATTATTAAGTAAGTCCAGTGGCCCCTCACCATCAGTGACTGGCTCCTATTAACTGTTTCTACAGAGTGATCCTAGAACTTCAGAATGATAAAAGCTTTAAATGCTCCTTAAAATAAGACTCAGTTTCACACAAAATTAATAAAGTATTCACTTGTAATCTACTATCAAGCAAATACATACTGGACTCAGGGAGCTTTGTAAGGAACAGAACTGGAGTCAGTCAGGGAAAGAGTCTTTCAAAAGACTTTCAAAGGCAGGGAAGTTGGAGGCTTCCCGTGGCAGTGCAGCAAGGATTCTGGAGAGAGGGGCTGCTGGAGGACTAGCTGGTTTCTCTCCTGTCCCACCTCCTCGCTCTGATCCCGCCTGCGTGCATTTCCAGCCGGTGCCTCCAGTGCAGCAGGTGTGAGCGATGCATTCTCCTTTGGCCACATAAGACGTATTTAGAATTTTAGGGCAGTGCACCAGCCCCGCGCGCCCGGCTAGACTACCAGAGTCTGAGCACGTGGTGATCTCTGCCACCGGGGCCGTAAAACCCGTCAGCTGCACTGGTACCCACACGTGCAGGAATTTGCTGCTGTTTTATTTTTCTCTTTGACATTATTAGATTGTTCCAAGTAAAAGCAAGCTCTGGCCTAGACTCTCAGTAGTAGCGAAACGTATTTTTGGTTCAGTGAAATTTTACTTTACACACACGAAATGTGCTTCGTAAAGCAGCCTCCCCCCCCCCCCCCCCCCCCCGATTGCTAATTTCAAGCCATAGTTCAGTAATGTAGGACTTTGGTAGTTTGGGCCCCTCCTGCCTCTGGGATTGCATGGACCAGGACAATTGGGCTACACCTCCCTGCACCTCCGCGGCATGCACCCTTCTGCTCAGAAGGCTTCTCCACGTGCCTTTCCTGGTTTTACAGGATTGCATTTTGCTAAGCTTAGCCAGGTAACAGAACAGGAAAGAATAAAACTCATCCCTGTAAAGCAAAGAAATGCCAAGTGGCAAAGACTTGGGTGGGGACTGTGTTTTTTGAGGGGCCGGTGGCAGGATGGGGCTGAAGACAATTTCTGCTGCACTTACCACCCGCCAGACCGAAGGTTAGTGTCAGGAGGCCAAACAGTGTGTAGGGCTAATTCGATGTTTTGATTTTCACAAATCATGGTCTTCACGCGATACTGTTTGCTTGGCTGAGAAAAAGGGTTTTTGTTGCCAAATAAGTTTGAGAAACACACTATATATATCGTACTTGTCATCTACCCCCTTTAGGCTCATCATTTACTGCTCATCATGAGCAGCATGGAATTCCTGCTGTTGAAGTTTCCCCCTTTCCCAGACTGGCAATGAGCAGGCAATGAGAAGTGAAACGGTTAGCAAGATGTATTTTTCCTTCTGGAGCTGAAGAAGAATCAAGGAGAAATCGAGGTCCTCCAGGGCTTGCACTTGCCAGTGGTCCTTCCTCCTTCCATGGAATGCAGAGGACAGGCTACGTCTGGCCACACATTTAAATCTGTCTTCTTCTCTCACTTCACACATGGATGAGGGAGGCCATTCTTGAAATGTTACATTCTCACAAAATAATTTGGGGTTTTAGCAGAGTTCCATGTGGCTTCCTACCATTTGCCTCCTTGTGATTTTCATTGTTTCACAGAGTGGAAGGTGGGAAGGGGGTTTTTAGGTTTGAAGTAGATTATTTCTCCTTACAGGTTGTGGATACCTTGAGCAAAGATTGAATAGAGAAGTCATGTAATTGGACATGACCATGGGGCTAAGAATCGTGGGGGCCAGTGGGTGGCAGGTTACACGGTCTCTGGGAACAGAGGTAGTGGCGGAGCACTGGGCCTAATCTTCCATGACGAACTTGTCTAATGTGGTGCCATATCCATGGGCAAGCGTGTGCGTAATCTGTCTCCTTAGAAATCAGTTGAAGTCAGTAAGGCATTTTAAACAGTATAGAAAGCAAGGTGATTTTAGACTGTTATCAATGAAAAATGCCACTGAAGGGGGTGTAGCAGGGGACAGGTGAGATCTTCAACTCTGTTTCAAAAGTCACTTTCATGTTATGAAGCACACTGTTGATGTACATGACTCATCTGTCAAATGGAATTGTCTATGAGGGCAGAACCAACATGATTCCTTTTTATGTTTCCTGTTTTGTGCGTGGTAGGCACTAAATTAAATATATGTTGAATAAATTCATTTTGAGAATAGGAAGTCAATATATGTGAAAGTAGACTTTTTTTTTTTTTTAACTACTGTATACTTTCTATATGAACTAAAGCAGTAACTGGACTTCTGTGACTTCTCTTTTGAATACTGCCTCCCAGTGAGTGGGTTTGGAAGCCTGGCCGTGTTCCCATGGTTTTTAGACCAGCACCTAACTGTGCAAATGCACAGAGGCCTCCTGGGAGTCACATGTAGGCTGGTGCGGTGCTGCCGTTGGGCAGCTTTCTCCATGAGCACACAGTTGTGTCTCAGCTGCACTCTGACCATGGCTGTGAATATGTGGATAGCACCATAGCCTGGAACCCCGATCCTTGTGTCTACTCTGGAGAAATAGAACATGATCAATAATGCATTGCTTTTCATCCACTCCTGTGCTGAACAAATTCTTTTTGCTTATAAGACATGGTTCTGTTTTAGCATCACATGATGCTCATCACCTTCTATCATGTAACAAACGCTATCATAATCATGATTGAGAAATGGAAAGAGAAAATGCCTGAGTCCTTGTGGTCATAGTCCTCAAGGAATTGGGATTTATGGATAACAGGAATATATGTTGAAGTCATGAATATAAGTGGTCTGGTAGGAATTTTCCTATTAAATAAAAGCTACCCGTTAAGGGGGAAAATGAAAAGAAAATTCATAGAATTTAGAGCAGGGTGATCCATAAACTATCCAATTAAAATTTAAAGGAAAAATTCAGGACATTGTGGTTTCTGATTACTTTTGATACCTATAAACTCTTTTTGTCTTAGCTAAAAAAAAACAAAACAAAACAAAAAGTTAATTTTGGATAATTTTGTAAGTAATTAAACATGCCATTATTTTTAAATGTCTATTTTACTTAAATACCCATAAACTTAGGTTGTACATTATTTTTACTATTTGAAAAGTCAGAGTCTCACTGCTACACCCCATTCCCTGAGATAACTATAATCATTCATATCCTGATCCTGCTGGAGATAACCTTATTCCTCTCTTTCTTGGTTTATAGGCAGCATCTGGCTATTGTAACATATCCAAAAAAGTTAGCTCGATTACCCCTTCTGATACACTCCTCCTCTCTTCCCTGTTTTTACTATAATACCCTGTTTGTTAATCCAAGTGATTACCTTTACAACTCAACTTACTGTACTTAAATCTTTTATCTGATTCATCAGTTTGAATTGTCTCTATGTAAACAGGAGAATCTTTGTATTTAGAGTTTTCCCGACCTCTGTTCCCAGCTTATGTTGACTATACTGTTTATTGTTTATAATATTTACATTTGATACAATACTTTACTACTATCCACTTCTTTTTGAAATGCATGTTCTGATCATATTTGCTTTATACATGAGTAAAATTTAGAAGATATTCTCATGAATCTTCCAAGTGATCTAAACATATACTAAGCAAACATGAAAGTTTCCTGATTTGGAAACATTTCCATAAAGATAATTAACAACATCGATATAGTATTACTACCATTTCCTCCTTTACACATTTAATGCATTTATATATCCATGTGACTATGTATATAACTTTAAAAAGCTAGAAAAAGCCATATATGTATTTATCTGGGACTTGTTTTATTTTTGTTTTAATTAAATTGGAAATTTTTCCATGGTGGGACATAAGGTTTACCTTATTTTATTTGATAGGCTTTGTCCAACAAATAAGGGTGAATGATGAGTAGCATACACACCAGGCCTTTGTCAACAGCATTTGCTGGGAGAAAGTCAGACAGGTGCATGGCTATTATTCCTCCCTTCAGCCTGTGTCCATACCTGTTCTACTCTGAAGCAACACTTGATTTTATAGTGTTGGATGTCATACTGGGAAAGTTCTGACTCTTTGGCTGTGGAACTCTTCAGCTCCACCACTGGGGGAGTACCATCCTTCTTAGGTGTGTGTTCAGGGTTGTGGTTGAGCAGTCCAGTGACCTGGCCGACCAGGCCTCTTGCCTTGTCCTGACACCACTAAACATTCATGGTTGGGGAATACCCTCTCTTTTCCTGTAATCAGGCTGTGTCCTCCCAGTGTCCCACCAGGATGTAGTTGGCTTCCAGGAAGCTCGTAAGATGCCACCACCTCCTCTGGGAAACAGGCTTGAAAATTAACCCTTACCCTCAGCAGTGTTGAATCCCACAGAGTGGATTACCATAAATTACTGACCCATTCCTCTGTTAATAGATCTCTAGTTTTAATTTTTTTCCTAAAGTTTAGTGTGTTTAGCCTAATGTTATAAATAATAGCTCAATGATTCTCCGTGTGGCTAATTTCTAGAAATTGAATTCCTAAATCCAAGAATATTTGTATATTTTAATTTTGAAGGCTATCTTCAAATGTCTTCCAAAAGCTATTGGATATTGTCACCAGTGATAGATTTTTCCCTTACCAATAACTAATGTTACCAATCTTCTTAAATTTTGCCCCTCTGTTACACTAGGCTTTGATTTTCATTTCTTTGGCTACTAGAGTCATTGATTACCTTTTAATGCTTACATAACCTTTTATAGATCCCCAGTTACAGATTTCTTACTTATGCTCTTCATCTGGTTTTTGAGATTTTTATCTTTTTTTAAATTATTAATCATAGGTACTCATTTTGTAGTCTTTTTATTAAGCATTTGTCTTTATGTTGCATATATTCTCTCTATTTCTTTGACTTGTCTTTTAACTTTACTTATAATGTATTATGCTATATGGCAATTTTAACTTTTATGAAGTGTATTTTGCTACATCATTTTGTAGCATTTGGGTTTTGAATTTAGGAATGCTCTTTGCAACCAAGATTATAAAAATATTTTCTTGTATTTTCTTCTAGCACTTTTATAATATAGTGTGCTTATGTTAATGTTAAAATCCAAATGGCATTTATTTTTACATGGTTAGGGCCATAAAAATCTAATTTGTTTCTCCCCATACAGCAGGCAGTTGACTCAACACCATTTATTATATAAAACCCATCGTTTCCTTATTGATCTGAAATGACATCTTTATCCCTTATATACATGGATCTTTGTGCTGTCTATTCTGGTGATTTATTTGGTTCAACACTTCAAATGACATTCATTTTCTAAACATCATCGATAAAATGTTTCATTTTAGGCAGGGGAATTTGAAATTCTTTATTCTTACAGCTTCTCACCAACTTTAAATTTAAACAGCACAAATGTTCTGTAGTCTAAAATTATCAGGCTTTTTCCTTATGGGTCCTTGAGTGAGAACAGAATTGGTAGAGGACTGTATGCCTCGGGCTGCGTTACGTAAACTGTGAACAGGCCTTGAGCTTATATATTGGAGCACATTCTTCCAACTTGCAGTGACTTGGCAGCTTTATGTTCCTCTCTCCCACAGAGATTTTCTTGTTTTTCTTAGACTGGTTTTTTGCCCAGTAAATTTATAATTAAATACTACTGGTTAAAAAAATATGTGATGAACTTAAGTTTAATTTACATAAATCCTTTCTTTGGGTTATTCCTTATTCATTTTGAATTACTATTATAAAGATATAGTAGAAACCCCTTTCCACTGAAATTTTAGATAAATACGTACTACAGTGCATAGTATTGATGCTCTTGTTCCAATACATAAAACTTAACTACAGAGTAATTATTTTCAAGGATAGGAGTCCAAAGACTATTCCAAACAGGCAGAAGAAGAAATTGCATTTCTCAACGTGTACACGTATGTTCACTTATATAACTGTTTTGGGAATCTGTTTTTATTCAAGTGAATTGAAATTGCTTTTCATATATAATTAGCAATATAATTGCTAATAATGATTCTGATAGTTGAACTGTCTTGCATTTAATAGAAAGACTAGTAGTAGTAATAAAAAAAGAATTGAGTACCTACTGCAGTTTCTGAACATGCTTAATGTAATTTACCGTAATGCTCCTGACAGCCTTATGAGATATATGTATTATTCCCCTGAACCTAAAGAGTGCTCTGTGTTCAAAAAGTTTGAGAATCAAAGTGTTGAACAAAACTGATGTGTTTCTTTAAGTAGAACTTACAGAATTTTTATGTCAATTTACATATATAGCATGCCAAATTGTTACCAGAAGATTAAGACCATCATTAATTTCACTCAAGCGAATTTTAGAATGTTGAGGTGGATATGTAGCTTCCTTTGGGGAAATAGTAAACTCAGATTTATTTAGGACCTCTGAGTGCCGACACCTTCTATATATCTGGGCCAGTCTATGTTTGAGCTTCTTTATCAGAAAGATCATATTATCAGTACATATTATAAGTACATAGGAAATAACTAGTTGTATTTGGGATATTAATTTATTATTGGCCTAGGTCTCTCTGGTTCCATAATTAGCTCAAGATGTTTGCCATTAAGACTGCTGAAGGCTACAGTCTTATGACTGACTCCATAATGGCCTGGGTAGGACACTGATCCTGCTATGATGGGAGGAAAAAGAACAATGTAGAAGGATGAGCTCTACCAGATGTGAGCCTCCTGTATGCAGCCTGGCTTATTAAAACAGATTGGTACATGCACAGACTGACCAGCTCATTATAATAGAAAGTCCAGAATTAGCTTCAAACAAAATATTGGTGAGATGACATTTCAAGTCAGTGGAGGAAAGATGGACTATTAATGAATGGTATTGAGAGATCCAGCTAGTACTCTGGATCTATACTTTGTACCACACTCTACGATGGTTTTGAAATGGATCTAATACTTAATGTCAGGTTATATAACTATAAAAGTACCAGAACCAAATGTGGGACAGGTCTTTTTATAACTTTCAACTAAGGAAGGCATGGAACAAAATCTAAAAACTTCTGCTTTACCATAAGCATGGTCAAAAGAAGAAAAAAATACCTAGGGAAAAAGTATGTGCAGCTTCTGTCATAGTCAATCTCCTTAATTGTATAAGAGAATGACTAACAACACTATAAAAGAAAGCAGATCAAAATACAAAACCAGTGCATTGGAAAAGAGAATACATATGGCATTTCAATATTTGACGATACTTAGCTTCATTCATTGTAAGAAAAATGCAAATTCAAATGTAAAAATTAAAAAATGAAACTCCAGTGAGCTGGAGTTTTTTTCTCCTACCAAATGAGCAAAAAATTGAAAGTTTGGTAACACATTTCATTGGCAAGAATGTGCAGAAACAGCATCTCTCAAACATTGTTGGTAGAAGCATAAATTGCTACAACTTCTCTGGAGGGCAATTTGGCAGAATTTATCAAAATTACAAAAACATATGCCCATTGACATTTGAAACACTTCCACTTGGCATCATGAAATTCTCTTGGCATCCTGAGAAATAGAAAGTGTTTTAGAAGATTATTCATTTCAACCTTGTTTACACTAGCAAGTGATTGGAAACAACCTAAATGCCCATCAGTAGAGGATCGCTTAAATATAATATGCTGTATCCATACTGTGTGGCTATTAAAAAAACAGAGAAGAAGAAGAAGTGGGGGAGGGAGTTGGAGGGAGGCTGAAGGCAGCAACAGGGGGCTTTCTCATGCTGAAGTGGCAAGATCTCCTGTGCTACATCCTTAGGTAAGGAAAGCAAGATGCTGACTAATGCTAGACCAGCAAGTTTGTATACCAGGAGGGTGGCGATAAGAATGTACAATATATTTGCAGTCATTTTTAATTCTCCCAAAAGATTGATAAGAAGTTAAAAATTGTACCTGCCTGGGGCAGTGGGGGCAGAGGTGGTGGATGGGAGACTTTCACTGTATCTATCCATTGTTAGACTTTTTGTTTGAAATACACAAATGTGTGTTTGTTCAACAGCTTCACTGGTGCTTTTTGTTTTAATAACCAAAATAACATATATCAAAAGAGGGAAAACATTCAGAATTTTTCTATGCTTCCTTTTTTGTAGTTCAAATATAACATAAATTTAACCTAATGTTTTTTGTGTAATATGCAGTGAGTTAGCAAGTAGTACTAAAAAATAATTTTGCAGAGCTCTAGAAGCACTTTTGATATTCCAGTTATTATTTTGAAACACACTGCCTTTGAACCAAATAAAATATTTCCTTTATTACATATATTTTCAGAAGCCTTGAAATTAGTTCCCATTTTGGTCCTTTGCCCATTGCCCAGCTTGTATTTTATGTAATACATTGCACATTACTCTCTGTATGTATATATTGTAAGCTGCCTCAGGATTGTCAACATGTCATACTCCTGAATCTAATTCTGAGTTTCCTCATAACTTTCCCATTCACATTGTGCATGTAGATCCTGGTACCAGCAAATCCTGCGTGCATCCCTAACCCCTGTAGGGAGCCTGCAGCCAGCACTCAGGCATCTAACTTCAGTGGAAACTGTGGCTTCCAATGCCAATTCCCAATGTCTGTCCTTTTCTTGTACCACACTGTCTTGGTTACTATGGCTTTGGAATAACTTCTGAACTCAGAAAGTGTGAGTATTCCAACCTAGTTCTTTTTTGAAACTGTATTGGCTCTTCTAGGCCTGTGCATTTCCATATGAACCTTAGGATCAGCTGAGGTAAGACATCCAGCTGAGACTTTGACAGGGAGTGCATTGAATCTGTGCATCATTTGAGGAGTATCACCATCTTAGCAATATCAAACCTTCCAGTCTATGAACATGGGACAGAAATAAGTTTTTTACGAAAAAAAATCGATGTCAAAGTGAAAACATGATTCAGTCACCCAGTCCTAATGATTGTGTACCCAGTTGGCTTAACTGCTGTCATGCCTAGTGATTTAGTCATGACCCTGTTTGAAACCATATCATAGGGCATCCCTCCTTCTCCTGCACAGCCCATCCTTGATTAGCACCACTTCAATTTACCATGCTAATTCCTACTCATAAGTTTTATTTTGGGGAAGAATGAGCATTTTTGGGCTGAATAGCATTAAGAATTACTTACCAGAAGGTGTCCAATCTATTTATTATTCCTCGAGTTCTGGGACATGTTATGTGAGGTTCTCAAGTGCAGGGACTGAAGTTTGCCCTTACTTACTGTAGATATTCTGCTTTAAATGATATTGGCATAATGTCATCACTTTTACTTCTTAGGCTTTGACTGGAATAGTTTGCTTTTGCAGGTGTGAAAGGCTCAGTTTTGTCCCAATATTTTAAAAAGTTTTATATGGCATGACATTAAATGCAGAAGAACAAATTTTGATTGCATACCAATACACTGTCATCCATGCAATACATAAGATGTATCTTTTTATTGCAGACAGACATTACCTATTTTATGTTCTTGTTAGCTTGTATTTAATGTGTCTTATCTATTCATGTATAAAAATTTTAAAATAAACGTACATGTATTATACATAAAATATATGAGGAGTATATATAGTATAAATAAAAATATATATGTATGTATATGTAAATATATATGTGTATGAAATGGTCCTTACTACCTTGTAAAATATCAAGTTCCACACCACGTCTTTCTTGTTCTAGTCTATATTTTTAAATAAAAAGAAGCCTCTCACCTTTTTAAATTCTCCCTCCTCCACTTTACTTGCTTCACCATTAGTCTTCTGAATGTTAGCTTCCACATGCCGTTTAGCTACAGAGATACAAGAGATGTTGTTTTATTTTTGTCCAAGATTCACCCCTTCCAAAAACAAACCACTCTGTTTTCAATGTCATCTCTTCAAGACCTTCACTGATGATGAGAATTCATTGCTTTATATTGTCTTGTATTTAAGTACGCATTATAAATTGAAGTTGGTGGGTTTTGGTGATTCTGACTTCCTCACTTGATCAAGATTGTCTTTGCTGATTCTTAATGCCTAGCTTTTTCATAAGGAAATAACATAGGTGGCACCAAAGAGTGGGTAGTCCTAATGAACGCACTAAGTACAGCGGGAGCTTTTTGTTTTCACTCCCTGGTGTCAGTAAACACTGGTGAGTTGAGGGGGTGTCATGGAGAACAAATGGGAAATCTGCAGAGTTAAGGGAGTAATTTGGAACAGTTCACTCAGCTCATTGCAGAATTCAAAAAAACGGTCCTCTTCCTTTCAGTTATCACAAAAGTAAACATTAGTTTCATCCATCTTCAAGTGTTTTCCTGTGTTACTTCTGTCAACATGATGTCACTATTCCAAGGATATTTATACAATTAAGAGACTCTACCCTTTCCTTTGAATGTGCCTGGTATCTTGTATATACAAATATGTAAGGAAGGCGGTCTTCAGCACTCTCTAACTGTACCCTTTGATAGTCATCTCATCTCTTGATGCCCCCTTTCCTTCTCTGCAAAATGTCTCGCTGTCTCTGCCTCTAAGAGCAGTTACTGTGATAACATCAAAGTAGCAGGCCAGTGACAAGTGCAGAGGACACATGAGGTGCTTACTCATTTACTTAGTACAGTGATAACTAAAAAATAGGGATTTTTAAAAAGATTTTATTTTATTTGAGAGACAGAGTGAGTGAGAGAGAGTGCACATGAGCAGGGGCAGAGGGAGAGGGAGAAGCAGACTCCCCTCTGAGCTGGGAGCCTAACATGGGGCTCGATCCCAGGACTCTGGGACCATGACCTGGGCTAAAGGCAGACGCTTCACCAACTGACCACCCAGGTACCCCACCAATAGGGATTTATAGAGAAAGCAAGTTTGGTAATTCAGTAGAGGCAAGAAAGAGGCCATATATGCATATTTTTACAAACTTAACGTATATTTAGTCTAAGTTCTAAGGGGAACTGAACATAAAGCTTGACAGAGCCCTTGCCGAAGGCAAAGCTTAAAATAGCAGAAAAAAATCTCTGTTGTTGTTCTGGTTCTTTTTTCTTTTTAAAGGTGTTTGTTGTTATGAATTTTTAATATAAATATTAATATATAATTAAAATATATTTGGAAAATAGAAGTGGGCATTGTTGTACCACTGCATTAACATTTTACTGTGTTTCTTAGTAGTCTAGCTATAGAGGAATTTGTCTGTTAGTCTTTCTAACTCTAGATAATTGGGCACATGCGTTTCAGGACAAACTGCCTGGGGATGGAAGGGCGGGTAGCCTAACCTTTTCCAAGGGAATATCTTGGGTCCGGTTATAGGACTGTTCTCATGATGCAGGATGCCCATTCTTGAGGAAACTATTTGCGTTTTCACTTCTTCTGGATGTCACTAGGAAAGGGCACCTGGTTCCTCTGCATCTGTGGGATGCTGTTCCCAGCGCTGCTGTTGTGAACCCTGCTTTGCTTCCCTGATGCGCTTCCATTCCCTCTCTTCATGAGTGAAGAGACATCGTGTTTGGTGGGTCTCTAGAGTTCTAATGTCATCTGTTGCCTTCACCTGTGAGTGTTAGTATCACTGCTTTAAAATTGTTGGGTCATAACCATTTTTGCATCCATCACTGACATTCCTAGGGCACGTTCCTGCAAAGTCAGCATTGCAGTGCAGCTGAGTACTACACACAAATGTAATCCTACTTAGAAGTGTTGGGGTAGCACAGAGCCTGGTGAAGCTTCCGGGTAGGACCTTCCGTCATCTGGTGTGTGCGTTGTGGCATGAGCTTGCTAACTGCTGCTTTCCAACCTTAGCGGTCCCCAGACCTTCACGTCAAACAGTATCCTGCAGGACTTTGTTCTTTGGCAGTACCCTCCAGAGATGCTGATGATTCTGTGGCTTGATTTGTTTTTTCTTTTGCCATTCAATTTTGCTCTGTGGGAGATTGAGGCCAGCCTGATTTTCTGTTTCTTTCTGGTTAAGTGCACCCCCACCCACCACCAACCCACGTGGATTTGTGCAGTGGCCTTTTTAGTGCTATTCTAACAAAAACAAAAAGCAGCCGCGTATGTGTTCAGCAAGGGTCTAGGTGTGCAACGCCTGATGCAGAGATTCACGGAGGGATGGAGGGGCAGGTGGAGAAGTTTGCTTCTCAGGAAAGAGGCCTGTTCCCTGTTCCCTGGGCATTTCAGGGCTGGCATTTCTGAGCGTGTAGGAAAACAGTAGGAGAGGAGCCTCTTCGTGGTGCCAGGGCTGTTTGGTGTATACTGTACAGGGCCTGCATTGTAGCTCTCACTCCCTGGTGCTTGGAAACCTGCACCACGCTGGAAAGCTCCCTGGCACTTAACACACTGCTGCTTTTCTATCTGTGGACTATTTTAGAGCTCACTTAACAGGACTTAAAAGCCAAAGCTGCTTTGTTTCCTTAGTCCTCTCAATTCAATGGAGGCAGCAATGCTTTCCTTTATACCACTCCTCCCTGGTGAAAGGTGTGTTCTTGGGGTTAAGGAAACTCCTTCAGTGCCCTCAAGTGGCACCAGAATAATTTGATATTAGAATCGTAGCACCTGGGATTTTGTGCTTCCGGTTCTGCATAGAATTCAATCACTAAGGTAAAAGACCAGCTTAAAAATTAGCACCAGAGCTAACAGAAACTAACAGCCTCATGGGATTACCCTATCGTACACGTTGAAACTACTGGCCGAGAACAACACGTAGACTGGTGCTTGGCGCACAGTAAGGCCTACATTGACTGTCGCTGATAGCATTGTTTCTGATCTCATGATACTCATGATACTGATTCTACCTTAATTTGGATTGCTTTTCTTTCCTACTTGGTAGGTCAAACTGTGCCGAAAATATCCGCAAGCACATTTTGCACACTGGCAAACATGAAGGAGTCAAGATGTACAACTGCCCCAAATGTGACTATGGGACAAACGTGCCTGTGGAATTCCGAAACCACTTGAAAGAGCAGCATCCCGACATCGAGAACCCTGACCTGGCTTACTTGCATGCTGGTAAGAGGCTGACACTATTAAATAGTGGTAGTTTTTAAGAGAATTTCCTTTCGTTCATGCAGAGTTAGAATGCTTTTTGTCCATTACGGTCACTTATGTTAATATAGTAGAGCACATATAGCATCTGCTTAAGGACTTCCAAAAAAGTGTATTCTGGTCTTACCCCACTCCACCATGAAAAAAGGTCTTTTCTATCATATGTCATCGAGTGCAAATAGGACAAAATAATCCTCCCAGCACTGTAAAGTTTAGTAAGAGCAAATAGTTAACCCTCAGTTGACTAAACTATGGCAGTTGTTTGAACTCCATGTTTTGATGAATTGATAAAACACTTTTAACTTTTTTCAAAAAATGTTTGTGATTTAAAATGTTATGCTCTATCCCTGTGTACCACTGTCTTGGGATGAGTACCTGGAAAGGGAGAGAATGTGCCCTGGGGTGGGGTGAGTTGAGCACTGCAGACGGAGTACTATGGTGTCAGCATTTCCGAGAGATTAGGAGGGGCTCGTCCACAGTGTGAGGGATGTGGTGCTGGTGGCCGAGGCTGGCTACTAGAACATTTTCACCTCACTGAATCAGAAGTCAGACTTCACACTCTGGAAGCGTCAGATGCACAGCAGCAACTGCAGGGTTCAAGAAATCTATCCCTGTATGTAGCCCAACATGTTTAACTAACAAGCATGCTTTCCTTGAGTATTGAATTCTCACTGTGCAGAGTGGCCATGGGATGGATTGTGAGTGTGAGGTCATGTTTGAGGAAGTACTTACTCTGAAGGAGGTTTAGAGAAAGCCCCACAATGTAGGCCAAGCAGTACTCTACTTAAGTGATGCCAGTCGATACAGGGAATGTTTTAAGCAGATGCTTTGGGATCAGTTAGAGCCACATGCAAACTCTCCTTTCCATACTCACCCTGTGACCTCAGGCAGGACAACCTCATCATGTCTCCCTAGGCAAATCTACATGGTGGTATCTGTTTTAAGGGTCATTGTGATGAGTTAAAAAGCTAATGGCTTAGCACAGTACCTTCTATGCCTGCCTAGCAGAACAATGCTGAAGGGCTGGTGATGCTACAGGAGTGACCATGGTGTTTAAAAGTCATGGGAACCCCTACCCGTTTGCAAAATATGTAAATAATATTTGCTCAGATAACATTAACATCAAAAGAAACAGAACTTAATGAGCGATTTGAATTAGGAAAATGTTATTAGTTATTAACACATTTGACAATGTGTATAAGGGTATTGCTTGTTTTTTGCTGATGTATCCTTTTCCAATTTCTGTTTATGCTCATATGATTGACTTTTTAAGGTAACAGTAGAATGTCTGTTGTTGTCATCTGTGTTATATCCAGGGCCGTTTTTGAAAAACAAAAACACAGGTCAGTACTCCTTGCATTTTGGTAACAATACTGAAAAAGTTTTGAACTGAGCAGTTGATAGCTTTAGGCACAAGAACAGATAAAGTCAAATTGAAATATCTCCTGGCCATCAGTGCCTATGGGTTCTTCCTTAAGAGGAGTCATGACCACACAAATGCCAGAGATTTGCCTGTGGAAGGAGGCACATCAGGTAACCACCAAGCAGGCGATGTAAAGTGATGCTGGGTCATGCAGAAAGGACCATTTTTAAGGCCATCCTGCTGTGCCTCCTTCTCAAGGTGTGTCTCCTGTGTTTGCACTGCACCAGCTGGACATTAAAAATGGGTTATTTTTCTAAAATAAAGTATTTGTAACTTTCAGATGAATGACAGGGAAGGGGGGAAGAAACTAATTGCAGAGCCTAGATATGCGTCCCTTTCGTCGTTCTGGGCAGCAGTAGCAGCCTGTGCTAGTGATACTGAATGTTTCTTCTAGAGAGGTTTTAAGATATTGTTAGTATAAAACAAATTTTAAGAAAAATCATTCTAGTTTCCCTGTGTCTGTGTGTGATGTGCCCGTGCACAGAATCCTAGTGTTCGGTTTCTATTTATGATTCTGTTGGAAACTGTTGTCTGCAGAAGTCACGGCCAGGTTCCTCACTGATGGAGCCTGTTTGGTCCTGTGCAGTGTCTGCTGTCGGTTCTTCCCTGTACATGGCAGTAGTGCTCTTTGGTAGTATTTTTTGCTTTGATAAATTTAGCTTGGTTAAGAGGAAACTTAAAAAAGATAATGTATTTTAGGCTGACTGACTTTTTAACCTTGCAATTGCAAATCATAAGTGGTACATTTAAGGTTACGGGAAAGGCGCCTTCCTCAGTATAAAGTAAGGTATGAATCAAGATGTTGGTGCTCTTCCTTCCGTATCCTTTGGTAGTGGGATTAGGCGCCATGATTGGATTGATGAACCCATGCTGGGCCGTAGGTACTGTGATGGGGCCCGCGGCGGCCGTGGCGGCAGGGTTTTCTCTGAGAGTGGCTTGTGGTCCATCAGCGGTGTCCTCTGGTGTCTGCACGGTTCGTTGCTGAGCCGAGCATCTCGTAACCCAGCATTCAGTGAACCATATGATGCAGTTCTTTTAATAAAAGATTGAGTTTGGGATCCTTGGGTGGCGCAGCGGTTTGGCGCCTGCCTTTGACCCAGGGCGCGATCCTGGAAACCCGGGATCGAATCCCACGTTGGGCTCCCGGTGCATGGAGCCTGCTTCTCCCTCTGCCTGTGTCTCTGCCTCTCTCTCTCTCTCTCTCTGTGTGACTATCATAAATTAATTAATTAATTAAAAAAATAAAATAAAATAAAAGATTGAGTTTAAAACTCCCCCAAAATAAACAAAATCCGTCTGGTCCTCATGTGGCTCCACCATGTAGATCAAACATCCCCAAGACCATTGGAAGGGACACATTAAACAACAGCCCCAGAAAAGACTGTGAATAGTGTCATTTGTGATATTTTAAATTTAGGTGAGATGATACTTTGAAATTTATGTGTTAAAGTAAGGTATCATGGTTTTTGTTGGAAAATAGCTCTGTAGAAGGATTTCCTTTTTTTTCTTTAAGATTTTATTTATTTATTCATGAGAGACACAGAGAGAGGCAGAGACACCGACAGAGGGAGAAGCAGGCTCCCTGCGGGGAGCCCGATGAGGGACTCGATCCCAGGGCCCTGGGATAATGACCTAAGCTGAAGGCAATGCTCAGCGTTGGCACTGAGCCACCCAGGTGCCCCCAGAAAGAAGATTTCCTGTGATTGTGTACCTCCCCGGCTCATATACATGAAGTGGTACCTGCAGATACGGAGGCCAGGTAACATAGCCAGAGTTCCCTGGAGACCAGTTCGCACCTTGGCACCCCACTTTGTAAGGTCTCTATGCATCTCAGAGCTTCCCGGCCTCATCTGCAGAGTTAGGAGCATTCTGTGCTTCCGTAGGTATGGCCCTTAGGATAGGATAGATTTAAAGTCAGCCCCATTCCCTTGTTGACCGACTCCAAAACTGTTGTTTTAATTCTGTGGGTCCCAGGGTTCCCCCTCTGCATGATGGGGACAGTACCGGCTGTTAGCACAGTGTTCCCACCATCCATACCAGGTAACGCAGTGTATGCTCAGTGAGACGTGGCCATACTGAGCATCCAGGATTGTCCATTGTTCTTTGTCTCCATCACTTCTGTGGGTGATTCATTGTCGTTCCTCTTGATTTTCGAGAACTCAGAGAATGATTCTAAAGGCTTTATGTGAGCTCTAATTTTGGTTATAGCTTTTTTTGAAAAACAGATAAAAATGGTTATTTTTAAAATAAAAGTTGAGGGGGATCCCTGGGTGGCGCAGTGGTTTGGCGCCTGCCTTTGGCCCAGGGCGCGATCCTGGAGACCCAGGATCGAATCCCACATCGGGCTCCCGGTGCATGGAGCCTGCTTCTCCCTCTGCCTGTGTCTCTGCCTCTCTCTCTCTCACTGTGTGCCTATCATAAATAAATAAAAAAAATTAAAAAAAAAATAAAATAAAATAAAAGTTGATTTTTTAGAAATGTATTATTTGATTCCCAGGCATTTGGTGATTTTTCTAGTTATATTTTTGTTAACTATTGAAATAGTAATATAAATTGATTTCTAGCTTCTGTCTACTGTGCTTATAGAACATAATCCTGAATTATTTACATTCTTTGAAATTTATTTATGTTTTTTTTGTGCCCAACATTTGGTGAGTTTTGGTAAATGTTTGAGACATGCTAGAAAGGAATGTAAATAATGGTGCTATTTGGTGTGTATTCTGTGATCCCTACACATCACTGATGCCAAGTTTTTTTACTGTGCCATTCAGGTTGTCTATAGTCTTACATGTTTTTTTTTTTTTTTTTTTTGCTCCTTCTGTCAACAAGAAGAGTTGCCCACTAAGATTGCGGGTTTGTCAGTTGTGGTGGTGATTGTTGTTTTTTAATTCTCTTCCTTTTGGCTTTATTTATTTTGAAGATCTGTCCCTGGCTACTCAGAACTTTAAGATGGTTTTATACACATAACCACCTATCGTAAATAAAATACATATATTCCCTTGTACTTATGAAATGTTCCTTTCTGTCTGTACTAATGCTTCTTGCCATCATCCTGTGTTTCATATTTGTGTAGCCACATAAGCTTCTTTATAAGTAGTATCTTGCCACATTTGGTTTTTTTTTATCTGCTGTGACGATTTTGATCTTTCATAAGAAATCGTCTTTTACTTTAGTATTTATACTTTATATCATTATCGATACTTTCATCATGGTCAAAAACTGAAACTACCCAAGTGTCCCATCAAGTAGAATGTGCAAAAGGCTGTGTGTTCACCACACATGAACCAAATACAAAAAAGAAACTGTAAATAAATCTCACAGTCATAGAATTGGATGAACTAAAACCACACACAAGGAGAGTATTCTGTACAGTTCTATTCTCATTAAATATAAAAGCAGGCAAAACTAATCTACGGTGTTAGGAACCAGGGTAAATTTTCCCTTGGGGGCAGCAGTCACTAGAACAAGGATCGCAGTGCTCCTCAATCCAGATAGTGATATTCTGTTTCTTGTTTCTGATGTTGGGAAAGGATTGTATTCAATTGGAGAAAATTCCTCAAGCTCACCCATGAGTTGTGCACGTTTCTGTATACGTATTTTTTTAAATGATTTATTTGCTTCCTGTATTTCTTTTTTTTTTTTTTTTAAGATTTTATTTATTTATTCAAGAGAGACACAGAGAGGGAGAGAGGCAGAGACACAGGTAGAGGGAGAAGCAGGCTCCATGCAGGGAGCCCGACGTGGGACTCGATCCTAGGTCTCCAGAATCATGCCCTGGGCTGAAAGCAGGCACAGAACCACTGAGCCACCCGGGCTGCCCTGCTTCCTGTATTTCTAAAGAGATTAATTTAGGTCCATTCTAGATCCAATATGATGAGATTTTATAATCATATTAATCCCCATAAAGTTGACATCAAAGTAAAAGTTGCCAGAATTCTTTGTCATTGTACATCAGATGTTTGTTTGTTTGTTTGTTTCTATTAAGTGAAATCCATTTTACCCCCAAAATGATCTTTATTTCACCTTTATATTAGCAATTGCTTGTCTACCATCTCGGTTATCGAAGAATCAGCATGGTGTTCATTCACTACATCCTGGGCAGGAGTGAAATACTCTCTGTGTTTGCAATACACGTGACCTCTGGTCAGACTTGGGTGGTTATGTCTCAGGATACTTTGAACATCACCTGAAAGAAGGGAAGATGAAGGTTGAGAAGGGCATAGGGAAGGTTGAGGGGAGCATGTGTGACTCTCGTGATGCTGCCAAGGAAGAAAACAGAGATGTTTTCTCTCAGGAATGCCAGGTGAAGAAGCACAGTTAGGCCTCCACAACTCAAAGAACGAGCTTGCTTCTGAAGTGGCACTCCCTGCTGCTGGGTGAGTGCCCACCGGAGGACGGGGTAGCCTGGCCACTCTCTGTAGTGTGACTGTAACATTGATTTAGTTCCTTCACATTCCCTCTGAGAAGCTTGGACTTTAAATGTGGGAAATGTTTATGTGTTTTCTAAAGGTGATGATCAAATGATGTTCTCTATTAAATTAAGCATTAAGTGATGATGTGGTGTTTTCTCTAATTCCTTCATTTTCTACTGGTGTAGGATTTAAAAAAAATCCTATTGAAATTGATATGATTTTCATCAGTTCTTATATATTAGGTTATAATATATAAGGTTACCTGGGCAGCATGATATCCTACAAATCTACCATATTCTCTTCACAAAGTAGGATTTTCATATTGTTCTTTAAGATGATCAGTTTTTTCATTCTTTAAAACTTATATTATTTAATTGCATTCCGTAGCAGTTTCCTCTTACTGTGTAAGAGGAAGGAATGTGAAAGTTTGATTCTTATCAAAACTCAACATTCTTTTTCTTTCTAACGCTAACTAATCCAGTACCATTGAAGCTATAAGTACACTTAACTGATCACTTCTATCTCTGCACATGCACCGCTGCGTATTCAGGCAGACTCAATTCCCTATTCCACCCTGGAGCCCCTTTGCTTGATCTACCACAGTTAAGGTAAAACAGCTATAGCCTTTTGTATCTTAACCATTCCCCCTCATTTAGTAGAATATTCAAATTTCCTCATATAAAAGATTTTCTTCATCATTAATTAAAAGCATTAGCGTTCTGATCTGCAGAGCCCTGTAGAAATGTAGTCTTCCCCAGATTGTGGGGCCTTCTATTTTTAACCCCATTACTCTCAGCCCCTTTTGTTAGTTGGTGCTCTGACACATGTCATGACATTTTGTACAATAATTCATTTTATGAAGAGGTCCAAAAAATCTCAGAAAATCCTGACAGTGTCTCATTGGTTCTCCTTACATAAACCAATTATTACTTCAACCTAAAAAGGAACGAAATTTTTTCTGACATGATTGCCTTTGGTAAATCCATGCTGACTCACTCCTATTAAATTGTACTTCTCCAAATGTATCATTAAGCTCATCCATAAGTATCATCTCAAATTTATTTCCTAATATAGATGTTAGACTAGCAGCTCTATAATTTTCAGCCTCTACCCTCTCTCTTTGTAACCTTCAGACTGGATTCCTTGTTTTTCAGTCTCCTGGTATTTCACCGCCGACAAAAGACTTCCTAAAATAATTAACAGTTCAACAATTTGATTCTTTACCTCCAGGCATCACCCTTGGGTTCATTTACTGTTTTTCTTAACTGCTGCTACACGTCTCTGTTCCCTGGTTCTTCATGCTCTGGCGCCTCTGGTTTGGTGGCGTGCCCTGTGTCCACCTGGCATGGCAGGTTTGGCGTTTCGGTAACTGGCTTTTTCTCTTTGCTCTCTTTCTCATTCTCGGTCCTGTCAGATTCCCTAAGTTTGGAGCTAACTGTCCCATGAACCAGATAGCCAGGGTATGAATAATGCCAAAGCAGGGATTTTCATCAACCAGCTTTTTCCAGCAACAGACAGACCTGCTCTCCAGGATCGGCTCATTTTGAAGATATTTATCAGTAGATGGAAGGTTACTGATAAGCAGATCCTCTCAACTCATCCCTGTTTCTCTGTTATTGAGTAATGTACTGAAATACGTTTTTTTTCAAAACCTAAGTATACATTTTAAGATATTTTTAATTCAGTCTGCTGTTCTAACTTTTCTTCAGTATGTCTAAAACCTCCTTTTTCTGTTTTTCACTGTGGAGCAGGGTTAAGGACATAGGAGCTTCTTTCCATCTGTTGGGCCCACGCTTCTGCCACTTGCCTCCCACGGTCCTCCTGCAGTCGGGCAGTCCTGATTATTGGAGAGTCACCCTCACAGTGTGTGGTGCAGCGTCCTACCCTAAGGTGGCTGCTGCATAGTCCTAAAGAATGCTATGGTTTTTCACAGTCACATCCTGACTTCTCGGTAACAAAGGAATGCAGGGAAGGGTAGCAAGAGTGTCTGTGCCAGTCTTTTCAGTGGGCCATTCCTTCAACACAAAGCTCTTTGGGAGGCGTCATTCCCAACTTAATGATTTTTGTTTTTTAAAATTGGGTCTTCAAGAGGCTGACTTGCCCGAGGAGGGTATATAACTGCAGTGCAGCTGACTGAACCTCACACCTCTTGGCCTTCCAGGAGTTTCCCACATTCATAATCCTAAATATACAGGAGCTGAGAACAAAATCACATCTGTGAGTTAGCAAAATTGTTATCATGAAGCCTTAAAATCTTGGAGTTCTAAGGTACTTCAGATAATGTGAAAACCTGAGTGAGGAGGTAACATAGAGTAAATGAAAAGAACCCCCAGGGAAGATGTTTCCACAGGGGGACTTCTACGGCCCGTACAGGGCCTGGCCGACAGTGGCGTGTCAGACCAGCTGGACGTCAGCATCCTGACTCTAAGGCTGTCAAGATGTGTGACTGCAAGCAAGTCACTCGGCCGTTCTATGTCTGTGTTCTCCACCACAAAATGTGGAACACTGCTTAACCTCTCTTTTGAATATCAGATTAAATCATGCATATGAAAGAACTTTGAAAATTATTATTTATAGATTTTCTTTAAGGGAAAAAGGTAGTGAGCTTTGTTATTGCTCTTTTACTAGTAGGAAGTTAGAAGGAAAAGACTGAAATTATTTCTTTACATTTATTTGAAGTTGCTATTAAATGTGATAAATCTTAGAACCATGTATCTGTATGTGTCTCAGTAGGTATCCACATGCATGTGTGACAGTCGGAGTGTGCAGCTAAAGTTAGGGCTAGAGAAGGTCGGTCTTTGTGTAGCTTTTTTTCAGAGTAGAAATAACACCCTGTTTATTTGAATTATTTCTATTCCTTGTTATTAATATACTTCATATTTTAAAACTTTTTATAAGAGAATATGATCCTGAAATAATATCCTTTCTAGTATATATTTCAGTGTTCTACAAAGTCCTTGATGGCACAACATGTAAAATAAAATCAAAGTGCACAATTAAAATATAGCTTTTGTTAGTAACACCTCATACTGTTGACTGAAGATAATCTGAAATTCATGTAAATCCATTCAATTAATCATTTTTGATGGATCTCTGGCCCTCAGAGCGTTCAGGTTCATCCTTTAGCTACATGATCTTAGAAGTTTTAAAGTGAGGTTTTAATTTTTTTTCCAGAAAAAGACCTCCAGACTCTTCTTTCTTGGGAAGCCTAGTTAAGTATAATTAGCCTGCGTAATTCAGAGCCACATTAAAACTTTCTTTTAAGCTTCTTTCCTTGCTGCCACAAGGTTATACAGGCACGTGACAGTATGCTTACCTCATCACCAAGCAAAATTGTGATCTTATCTAGGCTAACATTTACAGCATTCATGAACTGAATTCTGAAAGTTAAAATAGTTAAACTGAAAAAAAGAAAACAAAATTGTGATCTTATCCCCCCTGACAACTTCATTTATCAAAATTTTAAGGGAAAAAAAATTGATCGTGGAAAGTTATAGTGGGTGCAGTATGATTTTATCAGGTAATTGATGTGGCTTTTATTTTTATATACACCTTTTATCAGCTGTTTAATTCAATATAATTTATATATTTTACAAATTTACACACCCTCACATTCATATCTTGACCCTGACTAAAATGCAGTTTTATGAGAGAAACCAGGTAGGCGTTGTCAGGTCTTCCTGCTGATAGTGCATAACAGTTATTTCCGTTGAAACCCTTCATGGAAGAAGAATGGAATAGGTTATTCCAATTATGGGTGAAGTTTAGGAATACTATTTGATTAGTATTGAAATTTAGTTCAAAAGATGTAAAATGTACATTATCAGTCATTTTCAAATGTATTTAGTTTTGTTTTTATTGAGCAAAATTACCATCTAGCAGGTTTTCCTTGTTTTGAGTTTTTATTTTGAAATAATTTTAAACTTACAGAAGAGTTGCGAAAATAGTGCAGAGTTCCCAAATATCCTTTGCCCAGCCTCCCGGAATGTGCATATGAGATATGACTCTGACAGGATTCCTGAAACCAAAGATGTCAGCGTCAGTGTAGGACCATCTGCTAAGCCACATCCTTCGTTGACATCTCAACAGGTCTCCTTCCTATCCTATTTGTCTTCCAGAACTCAGCTCAGGGACCCATCTGCCCTCCAGTTATTGGGTTTCTTCAGTCTTTCATTGTCTCCTCAAGACCTTGAAGCTTCTAAAGAATATGGATCAGTTATTCTTCAGCATGTTCCTTGTTTCGCAGTAGTCTGACATTTACTCATGACTCAATTAAGTTTCTTTAAGCACCTTCCAGAGTAGACATGCAGCACATCAGGGTACATTATGGTGGATGTTGTAACTGGACCTCCCCGCCCCCCGCCCCCAAGTGAGGTGGTATCTCCATGTTTCTCCACTACAGACCTACTATCTTCTCCTTTTTAATTAATACACGTCTCAGGGAGGTACTTCCAGATTATGCAAATAGCCTGTTTCTCCTCAAGACTTTGCCCACTAATTTTGACATTCATTAGTGGATCTTGCCTACAACAAGATCTGTGGAGTTTTAGCGGTAATACTCTCTTTCCCTTGTTCTGCCCACATTTAATTGGAATTCTTCTTTAAGGAATATCAGTCCCTTCACTCTCAATTATTTTTTATTCAATTTATTTTTTACTAGTATGGACTTATTGTACTCTGCAGTTTACAATTCAGTATCATCATTATTTCTTACTCAGGTTGCTAAAGCTTTGACCATTGCGAGCTCTTTCGGTCAGGTTCCTGCATCCTGCAGTGTGCCCCCATCCTTTTATGACCATCTCTTTACTTTTTAGCACCACATTGTGCTCCAGGCTCATCTGGTGGTTTGTCTGCCCTAATTCTGAAATCATCATCTACTTTATGGATCTTTGGTTTTTCTTATTGGAGACTGGTGTTTAGAAACCAAAATATACACATTGTGTATACTCATTGCCTCTGTGTACCCTTGGGCTTTCTCAGGAGACAGAAATAGGAAATGTATGTGTGCATTCTCATACACAGTTTTATCGATCCATCTAAAGCATAAATTTTCTTAGACCTAAATATGAGAACTAAAACTATAACCCTCATAGAAGAAAACATATGAAAGAATCTTTGTGACCTTCAATTAGGCAATGGTTTTTGGATAGGACACCAAAAGCATGGGCAATAAAAGAAAAAAGTAAATTGGACTGCATCAAAACTAAAAACGTGTGTGCCTCCAATGACACCATCAAGAAGATGAAAGGAAAACCTCTAAAATTGAAAACAAAAATCTGCAGATCTATCTGCATCTAGATCTACTTCCATCTAGAATATATAAAGAATCTTTGAATTCATCAGTAACAAGGAAAATCATCTAATTTAAAAACAGGCAAAGGATCTGAATAGATCTTTCTCCAAAGAAGATACATAAATGGCCAGTAAACACATGGAAAGATGTTCAACATCATTATTAGTCAGGGACATGCAAATCAGGACCACAACAACATGTGGCATCTGGGTAATTTACTCTTCTGGCAATTAAATAAATAGAGCTACCGTTAACATTCACATATAGATTCTGTATGAACGTAAGGTTTTGTTTATCTTGAGCAAATACCTGGAAATGATATGCCTGGACAATACAGTATGTATATATTGAACTTTTAAAGAAAACTATCAAATTGTTTGCCAAAGTGCCTATATGTTTGATATCTCCACCAGCAGCTACTCTCTCCACATCCTCACTAGCACTTAGGATTGTCAATTTTGTAAGTCATTCTAATAGGAGGTTAGTGGTATTTAGTGGTTTTAATTTGTATTTGATCACTAATGATGTTGATTTCCAGTGCTTGTTTGCCATCTGTATATTTTCTGTGATGAGGTGTCTTTTGAAATAGTTTGCCCCTTTTCTCATTGAGTTACCGAGATCTAAGAGTTTTTAATGTGTTTTTGATACAAGACCTTTGTCAGATAGACAATTTTCAAATATTTTCTCTCAGGTTGTGACTTGCCTTTTTGCCTCCTAATGCTGTCTCTCACAGAGAACGCATTTTTAATGCAGTAGCCCCTTCATAGCTGCAGTTCCATGGTTCCAGTCACCTGCGGTCAGCTGCGATCCGTAAGCAGATGACTCTCTTTCTGATGCGTCAGGTCACTAGTAGCCTAGCACTGCCCATGATGCCTACATCACTCATCACGTGAGCATTTTGCCATCTCACATCATTTCAAGGAGAAGGGTGAGGATGGTACAATAAGATACTTTGAAAGAGAGAAGAACCACATTCATGTAACTTTTATTACAGCATATTGTTATAGCTGTTCTATTTCATTATTTGTGGTTAATCTCTTAATGTGCCCAATTTATAAATTAGTCTTTAGTATAGGTATGTATGTATGTATGTATGGCCAAAAGGAAAGAATATGTATAGCCACTATCTGTGGTTTGGGGCTTCCACTAAGGTTCTTGGAACATGTATCTCATGGATAAGAGGGGACTACAGTATTCATGAAGTCCAGTTTATTAATGGTTTTCCTTATGGTTTGTACTTCTGATATAGCATCCAAAGACTATTTGCCTAATCCAAGTTACAAAGATTAACTTCTGTGTTTTCTTCTAGAGGCTTTATGTTTTTGCATTTATTTTGCATATATTTATATTTATGATCTATTTTGAGTCAAATTTTGGATAACATGAGGTAGAGGTCGAGGGTTTTGTTTTGATTTTGTGCCTTTTTGCATATAAGGGTCTCTTTTTTGAGCAACATTTGTTGAAAACCTTGTGCCTTTCACTTTTGTTGAAAATCAGCTGACAGTATTTCTTTCAGTCAGTTTCTTTTCTCTCTACCACCATAGCAGTTTCTAAAATTAAGCATGCATGTGTCTTAAACTTTATCCAAAAATTTCTATAATTGAAGATATATATATATATATATATATATATATATATATATATATATATTCCCCTTCAATTTCACATACTCATTCAATTTCACACACTCTTCATTTCTCTGTGATCTAACAGAAGTTCATTGACAATCTGTCTGATTTGTCCCTGTCTTTTCCTTCTCATTCACTTTATGACTTAGGGTAGATTACTGTGCCTGATATTCGTTATAATCTATCATTCAAAAAAATTATGAACAAATAAAGTGAGATATATATATTTACATTCAGAATATAGTGTCCAGTGCTTAATCATTTATATTATTGAGTAAGAAAAAACTTTAACCTTTTGCTTACAGTGTTCTTTTCTGGTTAGTTTTATCATCAGAATAAACAGTACTCAGTAATTTAGTATTTTATATTCACCAGATTTTTCTTTTTTGTTTCAAGTTTTTATTTCAATTCTAGTTAGTTAACATATAGTTTAATATTAGTTTCAGGAGTAGAATTTAGTGATTCATCACTTACACACAACACCTGGTGCTCATCACACCAGGCACCCTTCACATCCTTACCAACATCTCTTGTTTCCTGTGTTAATTTTAACCATTCTAACAGGTGTATGGTGATATCATATTGTAGTTTCAATTTGTATTTCCCTGATGATGAGTGATGTTGAGCATCTTTTCATGTCTGTTGGCCATTTGTGTGTCTTCTTTGGAAAAGTGTCTGTTCATGTTTTCTGCCCATTTTTTAACCAGATTAGTTGTTTTTTGGGTGCTGAGTTTGATAAATTTTTTATAGATTTTGGATACTAATCCATTTATCAGATATGTCATTTGCAAATATCTATTCCCATTCAAAGGTTGCCTTTTAGTTTTGTTGATTGTTTCTCTCACCCTGCAGAAGCTTTTATCTTGATGAAGTCATAGTAATTCATTTTTGCTTTTGTTTCCCCTGCCTCCAGAGTCATATCTAGTAAGAAGCTGCTACAGCCAGTGCCAAAGAGGTTGCATCAATCCTATTTACAATTGCACCAAAACCCATGCAATACCTAGAAATAAACCTCATCAAAGAGGCACAGGATCTGTACTCTGAAAACTATAGAACACTTATGCAAGAAATTTCAGATGACACAAAGAAATGGAAAAACATTCCATGCTCATGGATGAAAAGAACAAATATTGTTAAAATATTTATACTTTCCAAAGCAATCTACACATTTAATGCAATCCCTACCAAAATATCACCAGCATTTTTCATAGAGCTATAACAAACAGTCCTAAAATTTATATGGAACCACAAAAGACGCTAAATAGCCAAAGCCATCTTGAAAAAGCAAAGCAAAGCTGGAAGCATCACAATTCCAGACTTCAAGCTCTATCTGGAATTCTTGATATAATTCCATATCAAGACAATATGGTCCTGGCACAGAAACAGACACATAGATCAATGGAACAGAATAGGAAACCCAGAAATGGACCAACAACTATATGGAAAGCATATAAAAGCAGGATAGAATATCTAATGAGAAAAAGACAGTCTCTTCAACAAATGGTTTTGGGAAAACTGGACAGCTCCACGCAAAAGAATGAAACTGGAGCACTTTCTTATACCACACACAAAAATAAATTCAAAATGGATGAAAGACCTAAATGTGAGACAGGAAACCGTCAAAATCCTAGAGGAGTTCACCATATTTTTCTCACTAGCTAAGAAGTTACTTTAAAAATTTACTCCTACTATCTCACACCCACTAGAATAGCTACTATTAAAAAATAAAATAAAATAGTGTTGTCAAGGGTGTAGAGAATTTGAAACCTCTGTACACTGTTGGGAGTTTAAGATAGTATAGCTGCTATGGAAACAAGTTGGTGTTTCCTCAAAAAATTAAAACCCAAATGCCTATCAAGAAATGAATGGATAAAGAAAATATATAATATATATATGTAAATTATATAATGTAGTTATAAATATAATTATTATAATTTATAATACATACATTGGAATATTATTCAGCCTTAAAAAATAAGGAAATTCCAACACATGCCATAACATGGATGAACTTTGAGGATATTATGCTGAGTGAAATAAGTTAGGCACAAAAGAAAAATACTTTATGCTTCCATGTGTATGAATGTGAGGTCCCTGGAGGAGTCAGATTCATAGGAATGAAAAATAGAATGATGGTTGCCAGGGGTTAGGAAGAGGGACATGGGGAGTTGTTTAGTAGGTATACTTGTACTTTTGCAAGATGAAAACGTCTGAAGACTGATTGTACAACAGTGGGAATATACATAACACCACTCAACTGTGCACTTAAAGGTGGTTAAGATGGTAAATTTTACTTTATGTGTATTTTGCCACAGATAAAAACTTTCTGAATTACAAATACAAAAAAATTATTCCTGTTTCTTCTCTATTTCCTGCATGGATGCATAGTAGAAAAAATTAAATAGGTATCTCTGTTGGTGCGGGGTGATTAGGGAAGAGAGTTGATTGGGATGGGAAAATGAAAATGGGGAAGTTAATATAGAAATTATACTAATTGGCTTGAGACTCTAAAATTAAATAGACCAAAAAGATGTCATATGATACATGTTAATCAGCATCTGAAATATATAAATCGAGTAAATTTGCAAAGTTAATTTATTCAGTAAAAATATGAAGACGCAAAATATTTTAGCTTATAGAGACATGCTTACACTTTTTTAGTTTTTTTTCCTATTTGTAACTAAGATTAAAAACACTTAAATACATTTTTTTAATAGATGAAAATCCATCATAGTAAAGTAGTCACTTACATCACCTAATAGCTTTTACTGCATCAGAATATAGCGTAGGCCCCAACTAGATCAAATCATAGTTTTGATGGCTGGTCTAGATACTTCTTAAAAAGCTCTACTCAGACAGGTTCACTCTTGTCACCACCATTAGTGCCATTTGTTGAGTAGCATGTCACTGTGATTGGCACAGAGTCGTTCTTTCATCTTAGGAAAAATCATAATTTTAATGCATGCTTAAAAACCTCATGTAAGTGATTTCCTGTTTATAAAAGAACAGGCAAGACTCCTTTGCAGTCACGTTGCATGGAACGTAAAATTTTATTTTCTCTTTTTGGGGAGAAAACACCTTTTGTGGGAACTGCCTTTCAGGATTTCCTCCACATTTGTTGTCTGGTTCGTGAAGTTAGAAAGGACTCTAATACTGGTTTCTTTCCAGATGTTGGCCAGGGACAGATTTGGATTCTGTTGGCTTTAAATAGAATCTGCTTCTCAAACTAACAAAATAGATCCTTGCGTCTTAGAGTAAGGTTTATGTCATTAAATCTCTTTTAGTGATAAATGTCTTGCAGTGATTAAATAAGTTAATATTTGTAAAGTACTTAAAATAGTGCCTGGCATATATTAAGTGCTCTATAAGTATTTAATTAATAAAATATTGAACTGAAATTACTCTATGTCTTCTGGGTTCTTTTTAATTGTGCCAGTAGGTGTTGCTCTTGAGTGACAAGAGTAGAGTTTCCAAGTTATATTTTATATTAATAGCTGGCCTGGGTTGATAGCATAACTTACATATTCATGCTTATATACCTTATCTCATGATTAGAAACAAGACTGTTTCTAATAATTAGACTATTTACTTGAAAGATTTTCGTAATATAAAATGACAGAGACATGAAAATGCCCATGTAATTCTCTTGAAATCTTCAAATACTATTTAGTAAGCACTACAGGTAGTTTCACCTACGTTTTAATTTTTCCTAAGGTACCCATCTCACGACCTTTCTCACTTACCAGGCAGCTAAGTATCACAGGTTAGCACTCTTTCTCTTTAGCAACTAAATACTTATTGAATCTGTTGGCATTTTTCTAGAGCATCTGGCCAACACTGCTGTTTTACAGATAACCCATCGATAGGATTGAGCTTTGTTAGATTAACTCTGGTACTCAGAGCAGACTTCTCATTCACATCAAGGACCAGGTAGCATAGGTGCCACCTGCAGTCCCTCTTATGCACATTTAATTGTACCCTTAGTTAGTAACCTGTAAGTGCCCTTTCTGTTAAAGCGAGTGTTGCAGATGGTGTCTGCTCCAGGGTCGAGAAGGCGCTAGAACTTGTGCAGACGTCATATACACGGAGCTGACTGACCTGAGGCGCGTGTGTGTGGCAGGGAGGCAAGTGCAAGAGCACTTGGCTTTGTAAGAATCAAGGCCTAAGAAGTGAGAAGCGAGATAGGCTGGATGCTGAGCATGGAGAGGTGGCCGTAGAGTCTAAAAAGGGTCATGAGGGGATTTACCTAAAAGTTGGATGTCAAAGAACATGCAGTAAAATGCTGAAGACCCGAGAAAAGTGAAACTGAGTAGCCCTTTATTTATTTTTTTTAAAGATTTTATTTGTTTATTCATGAGAGACCGAGAGAGAGAGAGAGGCAGAGACACAGGCAGAAGGAGAAGCAGGCTCCATGCAGGGAGCCTGACATGGGACTCGATCCCAGGTCTCCAGGATCACACCCCGGGCTGCAGGCAGCGCTAAACCACTGCACCACTGGGGCTGCCCCTGGTTAGCCCTTTAAAATGTGGCTGAATCACACTTTGGGTTTCTATTATTCTAGTACATCATCGTTGTCCATATTTCTGGCCTTCCCCCCCCGTATATAAGTTTCTCATGATGGCAAGTTTCCCATGATGTATGCTTTTAGGTCATGAATCTTTTAGCAGTCAAAGAAGTAATTTCGGTTTTAGATATGATTCTGTTATAGTACTTAATATATTTTCCTTTTTACCCCAATTTCTCTATCTGTGTCTAAGAAAATGTGTTAGACATTTTAAAGATGTTTTATGTTCAGTTTGAACACATGAAATTTTTAATGTCTTTTTTACGTTGAAAAAGACATTTGAAATCCAGGGCTGTGTATTTTTATTATTTATGGCAGAATCAATTTGAATATGTTCATCTTCTAGGCGTTAAGATGTCTAGATATTCACCTATTACATTAATATATATAATCATTTTCATTCAGCACATAAAAAACAATATTATAATAATACAGAAAAAATTGAATATGCTTGGCCTAAATGTTTTGCATGAGACCTGAAGTATAAGCTGCTTATTTTGCAGACATTTGATTTGTGTGTTTATATTTGGTTCTGCTCCATTTTTGTAAGTTTGTGCTATTATCAGCATTCCTCTGAGTTAGCGCTGGGCTCCTACACAGTGAAGGACATGACCATCCCCCCTACTCACTATTTCTGTCTCCTGAGCAAATACAAGTTCCTGTAAGATTTCCTCAAGTTTGTCTCTCTTTCTTCTGTTGCTAAGTCAGCCACAGGTCTTGTCTCTGGTATGAATCCTTGTGTAAAACCCCAAACTGTAGAATTCTAGAAAACTATCATATGCTGTTCATAGTTATAGGATTTCTTCCCATAGAATCTGATCAGCAAGACACCAACCAATTTCAGAATCAAGGTGGTTAACCTTTACGTAGTAGCTCCAAACTGTTACTGAAAAGCATTTCTGCTATCTCTGGTTACAACCTCTGAGTCTTGTTACTGAGAAGTTAAATCAGTAATTTCTAAACCTTTTTAGTAGAGCTGGTTTTGTAAACTTTGTTGAGTTTATGAGATTTATATTCTGCTTGTTAGTGTGTTGCAAAAATACATATTAAAAGTCCTAAAATGACTAGAAATTAATCTTGTTTGAAAATTTGTGACTACTTTTGTGTTCAGACCTACTAGCTCTCCACCAAACAAATATGGAACTTTGTCTGCCCATGATGAGCCCAGTGCACTGCACTATATGCAGAGGACTGAGCAGCACAAGTTTGGTTCTTGCCTGAATAGGGATTATAGATTTAGTGGAGAATAGACATTAATTGAACAACCGCACAAAGAAATACCCAATTATCATCTAAGGTCTACAAAGATAAGGTTGAAGGTGCTTTGGGAAGGCATCCGGAGAAGTGATCTGTGTAGGTCACTAGGTGAAACTCTTCCTTAGAGCACCCTCTTTAAAGAAGGTAAGACTTAAGTGGGAGAGAAGATTCCAGGCAGCAGACTAACATAGACCCCAGAAAAGAGGGAAATAGTGAATTCGAGGAACCCTTGGAAGCCAGTGTGTTGTAACTATACTTTTCTAGTTAACTTAATCTTATTAGGCCTTTTCCACGATAATTTTTTTTTCCTACTCTTTAGAGCATAGGAAAGATGTAAAAAGAAGCATTGAATAAGTTCCATTTTATTCTAAATAATTGACCACATTATATGTGGTAATAGCAATTACATATGAGCACTCAACTTTGCCAAATTAGTGGGCTGTTTAAGAGTATTGTCTCACTTAATTCCCCAATCCACACTATGCTCCTGTACTTCCCAGTTTAATGGCAAGAGCGAATGTGAGGTGAAGTAACCGACCACAGCTTGAGAGGCTGGTGAGGCACGTGCAGCTGGCCCCTGGCTTCAGTGTGGCCACCGGGATGCTACTGCCATCCTCCAGGTGACCAGCTTTGTCACGTGTGATGCCTGAATCAAATGTTGCTGTCTTAGAAGTGTTGTATCAATCAGGGTTCCCTCATAGAATCAGAACTGTTCTGAGAACTGAAGAATAAAGGATTTGGTAGAGATTAGACCTTTTCTAACTGTGGGAGTTAAAACCTTAAAAGTGGTCCTACTGGAATCAATCCAGTTTTATATATGAAAATTCCCTTTCAACCCAGAAGTTTTTAATGTGTCTACCGTGTCTTACAAACCTCACATGTTGGATTTTCTTGGCAAAATACTATTATCTGATATACCAGGCAGATGATGAGTTAAATTGAAGACCAAATCATGAAGATCAAGTTTTAAAACTTTAACAATACTACTGGACTTGAGTCAGTCCTTAAAATTTCACAGATGTTTACCTGCTTTTAAATGTAGGCCATGGGAAGTGGTGGTAGAGCTAATCAAGGCCCTCCCTGCTGGCCTGCAAGCATCACATTCCACAGCATTCACAGTTCCCATGTCATGGCGTTGTCTGTGTGACACTCAGGGTTAGAGCTCCTGTGCATCATCAGTCTTTTTCATTAAATTCATTCCAGGGATGCCTGGGTGGCTCAGCGGTTGAGCGTCTGCCTTCAATTCAGGGCATGATTCAGGGTCTGGGGATCGAATCCCACATCAGGCTCCCCAGTGGGAGCCTGCTCTCCCTCTGCCTATGTCTCTGCCTCTCTCCGTGTATCTCTCATGAATAAATAAATAAAATCTTTTAAAAAAAATCCATACCAGTAGTTTCACCATTTCCTTATGAATGGACCATACAAAATTCAGAATTCTTAACCTTTCTCCTTTGGCTTATTTTAGAACCTTTGAGCTCAGGACACATTCATCTGTAACATCCATGCAGAGATCATAGTCTTTCTAACATGCCTTTCCACAGACATGGTGATTTCATCCCCAAGCATTGTATTTTGAGCACTAATCTGCTCTCTGTTAAGAATATTTTGGACCATGGCACTAAGCTAACTAATTTTTATCATATGCTCATTAAAAATCTAAAATTTAGTCTTTCTGTATCAGCTGCCTTAGGTGGATTTCCAGGTAGTATTTATTAGAGTGGTTTTTTTCCACCTATTTCTTGACTCTGACTGTGATATTAACCTTTTATAATTAAGACGCTCTGTCTCTTTGACACATAGTATGCCCTTTTAGTTCTTCTTAATCTTTTTTTTTTTACCTCCAGTCTTTTTTTTTTTTTAATTTTATCCATTTACTCATGCACCACTTCGTTGGTACCTTTCAAATGCTAAATGCTGTCCCATTTATCCTTAGTAACCATGCTGAATTTTTCTGTCCTTTTTAATATTTAGGTTTTATTGGATGAATGTAGATTGCACCTTCTCTAACTGTGTCTTAAATAATTGCCACTTAAGGGAATTAAGAACTACAAGGGAAGGAAAATGCTGACCCATAGACTAAGCAGAGGGAGAAAACGTTCCCACTGGGTCTAATTTCCTAAGAAGGACCATCAGGATAGTGGCGAGGGCCTGAAATTATGGTCTGAATGACCTCTAGAAAACGATCAGTCCACAAAGGAACTTGCCTGTGTTTGCACCAAGCAAAATAGGGATAGGTAGTAGTCACCCCACTGAAGAAGGACAGCTAGCTCCCTTGTCCTTGGCTAGGTTATAAAATCACAAGGAGAGAAAATAATCATTTAGACCACAGAGACAGAGTTGACATTGCAGGATAAGACATGATGCAAGGTTGTGAATATAAGCTGGTATAGGGATCCCTCTGATCCAGGAGATGGGTTAATAAAGTATCTTAAATTCTAAACTTGTATTTTTAATCATGTATCATCTATTATTTTAGGACTTAATTTCTAATTGTTTGTAAGACATAGGCATTTATCTAAACATGCATACCTAAAACATCCATTAGACTTTTCACACTCTGTTTCTCTCGTATTATTTGTCATTCTATAATTCTGGACTCTTGAGAGTGAATATACTGAAATAAATGAGAATTGAAGTGCGAGAAAAGTGACCTTCATTATGAGATCTTTATATATCATTATCATCACTGCAGCGCTTCCTATTTAAAAACAAAGTGTAAGGTAACAAGTAGAGTTTTTATATATGATGGCATTCATTAGCTCAATAATAATCTGACATTAGGAGACCAATGTGGAACTATTACAAACAATTAATTGTATTTTCAAATCTTTTATTTATCAACACCAGACACTTAATAATTGAAGTGTGAAGGAGAAAGACAAAAAGTAGATGTCAAATAATTAAGAAGAAAGGTATCATATCTTTGTTCTAAAAATATTCACAGGAATTGAATTTTTATTTTAAATTCTTACATAGTCAAGTGATGATGGAGACAAACTTCATAATATTTGTATGACCTCACAGCTACAGAAGACATAAAAGACAGAACCAAAAAGGGAAAAACAGTAAACAAAGCTTCACAATCAATTATGAGAAAATATTTGCAACTTTAATCTTCACAGAGCCAGGATTAATGTAATGAGCATTCCCATAGAAGGTCACTATTCCTAATTTATCAAAACCTCCCTCAAATGGATTTTTTTTTTTAAGAAAGAAAAATCTAGGAGTGCCTAGGTGGCTCAGGTGGTTAAGTGTCCGCCTCATGGTTTCAGTCCAGGTCACCACCGTCTTATGGCCGAGAGATCAAGCCCGACATGGGGCTCCATGCTGGTTGTGGAGTCTTTTTAAGATCTTCCTCTTAAAAAAAAATAAGACAAATTGGAATAGGCATTTTAAAATCTAGATTACCAGTAAGTACACACAAATGTGTTTAACCTCACTAGTTATCAATTCTTTACAACAATAAGAAGGCAGTTTTTAACCATTGGCATTGTCCATTTTGGACAGTTAGAAATCTCATATATTATTGGTGGGAGAGGGACTTGCTAAATAACACTCTTTTGGATTTTAAAACAAATATACTGTTGACCTCAGCAATTCTGTTAAAGCATCATTCTTATGGAATAAATAAATGTACTGGCATATAAGGATACTTTGTTGTGAGTTACAGTGATGGTCAAACCTGGACACCACCACGTTAGTGCCCCTCAGAAGGGGACTGTCCTTACAGTGGACACAGTATGCTACTGTTAAAAATGAGCTGGATGATAGGAGGCCTGGGTGGCTCAGTGGTTTAGCACCTGCCTTTGGCCCAGGGTGTGATCCTGGAGTCCTGGGTTCAAGTCCCACATTGGGCTCCTTGCATGGAGCCTGCTTCTCCCTCTGCCGGTGTCTCTGCCTCTCTCTCTCTCTCTCTCTCTCTCTCTCTCTGTTTCTCTGTCTCTCATGAATAAATAAATAAAATCTTAAAAAAAAAACGAGCTGGATGTATACATATTGACCTATGATATGATGTGAGTACATGCAAAATGCAATTGCAGAGGAATGACCTGCTGTGACTATTTCTTTCTTCGAGAAGGAGAAAGAACCCACCTTGCATGTATATTTGTATGAGCATGAAGAATCATGCAGACGACATAACAGCAAATTGTTAATAGTGGCCCATCTCAGGGTGTCTGTTTAGATGGTGAATGGATCCTGTGCATTTTTTCTTTAGACAACTCTGTATTGCAGTGGTTTGTTTTCATGACAAACATATTATTTCTCTTAAGAGCATCTATGAAGACAATAAAATGCTGAGAGTGTCCCCAGTTTCATTTGTTAACATATGTAGTTGTTTAGGAGAAATGATACACCTCACAGTGCAAACTTTTTTGTATTTCTCACAATGTGTTGCTTTTTGACATCAGAAGGGAAGGCAGTGAGTGCTCTTGACACTATTCTAGAGACTTCAGTAATCAGAATTAAGGAAATAAACCCCTCTCTTCCGGTTCTGTCAAGATTGCCAGCATGGGATGTAAAAAACAAAAACATGGATTGTCTACTAATGCGATGAGGCTGTGTTACAGGGCTGGGCACCATGAGACAGGCATGCAGTAACCCTCCGTCACAAATAGGACTTAGAGCTGCAGTGGGAACATCTGTTTAAAAGAAGAACTCTTATGAGAGATTGGGGGGGAGGGGCATGATTGACAGGTAGGCCTGCCTCTGGAACTGACCTTTCCTGAAGGCCGTGGGTGGGCCAGGGGAGCAGGGTCCTGGTGGGCTGGAATGAGGAAGGAGACTCCAGATGAGGCCCAGGACGTTGGGAGACTCCAGAATTTGAAGATATGAGAAGGGTTTTAAACTAAGGGAAACAGAAAACCAGGGAGGTAACAGAGGAGAGACGTGGCAAGCTTCCTGACACTCACTAGCTCTGTCTCTTGTAAGAAGTTTGGCTCCAAAACCCTGACATGGTAAGTCGTACTTGGTGGGACTGCTGTAAGAGAAAAATGCAGTTGGTTCTTATTAGATGTCTGCTACATACAAGTCACACAGGGGGATCTTGTGCCCTCGGCATCCAGATCCTTTTGTTTACCTCTAGCCCCCTGACCCTAAACCAAGCCCAACCTTACTGGGGAGAAGGCAGGAGAAGGAAGAGGGAGCACTCCCTTCTGGAACATACTACATTTTCTTTTGTTGTTTGTTGCTTAATTGGGTTCCTTGAACCATGTGTATAAAATGTACATTTCTTTTAAACATTTACACAGAAATCCCTTTTGTTAGCTCAGGATGACCGAGAGGAAAGGTGCTAGAGGACACTGGCTGAGCTCCTGCAGTGGAGACAGGAGGGGGTGGGGCAGGGGCCTGCTGCCAGCGCCTTGTGCACCATCACTTCCCTCGAAACTGCCAGAGTCAAGGCATCCCTACCCAATGCAGTTTCTTCCTGCGACTTTTCATATAAAAGTGTTTTGCGGTGATTTTGTGATGGCACTTCATAATTACAGAAGACTTCTGCTAATCCCTAAGTGATTGCTTATCTAAATCCTGAATTTTTCTGACTGACGACGTATTTGATGGTGTCTCATATGTCTGTAGCATGTGCGTTCTGGGCACCCACGGCCACACTTCCCCCAGCCTTGCAGTAGCACAACACTGTCACTCACCCACGCACATCCTGTGGCCGTTTGGGTCCTGGGGCTCACTGGTTGAACACATGTGCTCCACGCCGACCTGCATTCATTTAGCTCATCTGCAAGAGTTTTCAGTAGGTTTTCTCAATAACAACCCATTGATTGAAAGGTTAGGGTGGTAGTCCAGGCATGGAAGGAAAAACAAAAGCAAATATATAGACACATTCAGACACACACAGGGTACTATAACGGTTTGGTAAGTAAATATTTGAGTACATCAAAGACAAGTAGGGTTATAATAAATAAGAATAGATCAGAGCTGCCCAGAGTGGCATTAAATAGGTTACACAGCTACATTATTCCTTCCTAAGTATACACGAAGTTGCTGGGATGTCTTCCCTTCATTTATTTCCTATTACGTGAAGCCTATGCTTGATGTTATCGATGCAGAGTTGCATATCAAAGATGCTGTTATGAGAGACTACACAGCTTTAAGCCTGAACTCTACAAAGAAAGGAAGAATTTCCCCAACAATGGTGATGTTTATTGATGATTATTTTGTTCCCTCATGTAGAGTCAACAAAGCTGTTCTAGGGCTGGAATTATTTCCCTTTCCATATATGAATTTCTTCATGTTCTTAATGACTGCTGCAAGATGGCAGGATGGAGTTAGAATAAAATCTGTCAGCCTAAAAATAATTATTTCCATTTCTGGATATGGATACTCTGTGGGGCTGGTTTATACTGAGGCTATAAGCTATTATTGATAGAAACTACAGAGAACAAGGAGACTGTGATTTTTATGTCTACCTCAATCCTTTTTGCACACATCTTCCCTGCAAAATGGAAAGTGGGCCTTTTTTGGAGTCTGGAAAATGTACTGTAGCCTCATGGATCCTTGCTACCAGAGAAAAATTAAGATCATCACAGTTGTCTTTAGGAGTTCTGCTTAATCTTGGATGATCTCTCAAAATGTTATATTTTTTCTCTTTGTTTTTTATCTTAGCTGAAGTTTTGATGACACACACTGGGGAAAGGCTGGGAAGCGCACCTTCCCCTGGCCTTGTTTTGGGGTCAGTGAGCCAGACTGGAAGCCCTGTGTGATGCTAATCAAACTTGACTTAAAATAGACAAGACTTTCCTTGACTGGTTTGTGAAAATCTTTTTAACTTTTCGAATATTAAGTTTAAAAAAGAAAGCAGTTGGCCATTGCAGAGCAGGCTTTTCGTGAGGCACTTGGTGTCTGAGCCTGAAGCATGTTCTGGTAGATCACTGCCAGCCCCACAGCAACTCTGGGCCCCTTGTCACCTTTGGCAGTGATCTGCTACACCCCCTTGCCATTGTGGAAGTAGCACTTGCATCCCATATCCAGCGTGACACTAGAGACTTGCTGATGAATTTGGATTATTAGAATTTTTTTCGGTCTTCTTCCAACATCTTCTAAGAACCCTCTATTGGAGGAATGACTACATAGTAGATCCTGTTGTAAGATCTATTATTAATTTATTTTAAAGATAAATTATTATCTATTCCCAGAGCAGTCACTTTGAAAATCATCAGGCCTACCAGTTACTATTTATTCCAAAAAATGAATTCATTAGGGTTGTTTCCACCCAAAAAAGCCATTGTAAAATTTACAACCAAGGATTTATAACTAGCATGTTGTTATTTTCATGAGAATTCTGATTTTTCTTGAGCTGATTTATCTAGAGATTAAAAATATAGATGTCATTGAAAGAATGATAAGTGTAAAATCATTTTCCTCCACAGCTAACTTTTAGATTTTATGTTAATAGAGCTTTTAGCACATTGAAGTTCTCTCACTCACAGCTGTTACCTTATGTATGGAGCATTCATTTTCCATCTGACGATTGAGCTATTTGTCTGAGTGGCTCCCCTTTTGAAACTTCACAGAGTTTTTTAAGGAAACTGGGCCATGAAAACCTTTATGTTTGTCCTCCATCAAGACACAAGACGTGGCTATACTGATGAGTGAGGTTGCAAATAGTGTTACACTTTGCTATTTAAATTGCCCGAATTGAACAGTGTAGTTCTGCATTCAGCTTATAAATTACCAATACATTGGATTGTCCGGTGGGGGTAAGCTACAACTACAAAGCTAAAATGTAAAGTCTAGGAAGAACCAGAGTGTGCACCATAAAGTAACTAGAATGCAATCTTTAGTGTGGGCGTTGGAGGTTCCTGGCCAACGCACCCCCTGTTGAGCTCGGCACAGAACGCTGGGACCTGTATTGTATGAAGTAGGGCCCTGTGGGTGGCATGGGATCAGAGTGACTTTAAGGAGAGTTCCATGGCATAAAATGACATTCTGGTTTTAATGAGGAGTGTTGCCTTTATTTCAGACCTTTATAAGATTATGCTAGATACTATCTGTAGCTCCTCTGGAAGAATGTAAACTGCTAACAGAAATAAGATGGGATGTTGTCCTGGGATAAAGATTTTCCCTTTTCATAGCATGTTACCTAAAGTCTGAAAGCAGGTTATATCTAATCCATATAATTATATATAAGTGGAGCCTGAGAGAGGTGTAAAATATTTAGTTCTTTGGATCATGGTAGCAGATCACTGGTTGATATTTATGTCCCACCAAAGGCACCTACTCAGAACATGAACTTACCAGCTTTTGTGTTCTTTTTATAGGAAATAAAATCCATTGATGATTTTTTTATTTAAAAAGTGTGTTAATCTACATTGATTTCTAAATTTGTTATGGATTCCTTAGCTGAGAAATACAGTTCATCACTGACTGTTCTATTACCTGACAGCAATTGATAAAGCATCCGTGCACAAAGTGCCAGAAAAGGTTAATATTTATTGATTTTTATGGTGCTACAACCCATGTAGTTTTGCCATCAAAGATGTATGGCCACCAGCACTGGAATCTGTAAAATTGCAGAATGCACACTTGATTTTATTATAACCTATGCCAGTATTCAACATTTAAAAAATGACAGATATTTAACAAAAAGCTCTGAATGTGTAGCCACCCTGAACCTGTGACTGGAATTTAATATTTTAACACGAAGCACAAGAGCACTTAAAAACTAAAAATTAATCCTTGCTTTACAAATAGCAATCACATTTAGCCTTTTCTTCCACTTAACTATATGCTATTGATCCGAGAAGATGCCCAAGCAAGTGATAGCTGGAATTATGAGCATTAAAGGGCTTGCTTCTTTAACAGAAAAATGTGTAATTAGCAGAGAAGTGGGGAAAGCCTATGTTTAGTTTTAAAGGAGTTTGAAAGAAGCAGTTTGAGTGCCACACCAGTTTCGCATATAACCAAGAACAGTCTCAGGTCCGGGGATCATGAATTCATTCCCTGGTTGCAGATTGTGGGTAACAATGAGGAGTGCGCACTGTTCTTGTCTTTTGTTTTTTGTTTATCTCCATCTGAATTTCCCAGACTGAGATTCAGTCCTTGGGTTACCTACAACACCAGAAATACTGACCTCTATTCATTTGCCTACTTGAATACACTTAAAATTTACGTTACTTTGCTGATTGTTTAGTGTGTCTAGATAATGTGTAACAGATGAAATAAGACAATTTATGAATTACTTTTTTAACCCAGAGAATCCACCATAAGTTGTCCCCTGGCCTCCAGGGCCATAGACTTTAAGGGTGAATCAGAACTAAAACCCTCCGTCCCTATTTTTTTAGATGTTTTTGAAAGTGGGAGCTGGAATTTATTTCTACAAAAGATTTAATGGAACTTCTAATGCTAAAAACAAACAAGCAAACAAAAAACTACTTTAACCAACTGAATAAATTGCGGTGCATCCTTCAAATATGCTTTTAGATCTTTTATCAGTTTCCGCAGATTCTGTTTTTTCTTTCCCTCACAAACAGCTTGCCCATGTTGTTACGCTTATTTAGGGAAGAGAAAAGAGTTTGCTTCTTGAAAGGAAGCATCCTTTTGCCTAGAAAACTGCTGTCATAGCTCACATATCATTGAAATATGTGGCAGCTTCAATTCTAACATTGAAAAAATTAAAAAGACTTAAGAGAGAATTCCTGACTCATGTTCTCAAAGCTGATGACAGTATGCAGTATTTTCCATAAAGACTTCATTTTCCCCTCCTTTTATTAATCTTATTTATAATATTGTTAAAATTTTCTTCATGAATACCAGTGTCACATGAATCTAATTCTTTACATCATTTTAATTTGTCAATTTTCTTTATCATTTTGTCATTTATCTAATATTCTTCTTTCTCTCTTCTTCCCCCTTTTTAACCAGGCAAGGTCTCTTACTAATAGCATAGTGATTAAAATAGTCTTGCTTAAGGAACATTGCTCCGTTACACTGTTGTTTTGTTTCCATATAGCCTGGTTTTGCAGCCTCCCAACCTCAGAGCTATCTCTCTGGCTTTTTTTGCTGTTCCCCTTAAACCTGCCGATGACAGCTGAGTGACAGGCCCCTTAACACTTCCTTTCTTCTCTGAAATTAGACACTGCTGCCATAGGCCGTGCATTGGTGTCCAAGACACCTTCACCTCTGGATCAGCTGTCACCTGAGGTGTGGACGACTATGTGAAGATGGCATTGGGATCTTAGCCCATTCACTTCTCTTTAAGTCGCACTGACTAGGAGCGCACCACCCAAAGCCAAGTGTACAAGGACACATATGCAGGGACACATTTTATATGACAAACTAAAATGGAAAAAGGAAAAAGAACCATTTCAAACCACGTATTCCAAATTAGAGAATCATTTTAACTTTTATGAACAACAGTGGGAATGAAGACAGAGGTTTCAAATTTCACAAAGCAGATACCATGAGGGCTGGGAGATCCTGTGATTCTCATAACTATGGAATTTATTTTCTGCCCTGCCCCCAGGAAAAATAAACAAATCCTTTGAATTACTCTTTTTTTGTCAAGTATGTTTTATTTGACTTTTAGTTTCAAATTCGCCCTTTTAAAAAATGTACTTTATTTTGTGAATTGTCGGAAAATGTGAACCATCAGAGGGAAAATATCTTAACCCCATTTTGAATTGGTTCATTTCCTTATTTACTTTGTATTTTAGTTCTAAATAAAACATATATTCTGACAATTATATTGAAAACATTAATGCATTCTTTATAACAATTATCTGCTTCTCATTCTCTTGCTTTTTTTTGGATTGAAACTAAAAACTAAACATGACTTTAATGTTTTGGTTTGCATTAGAGATGCATTCAAAATAAAATACAAGAAATGCTTTACACATAAATGTGGCAGAAAAAATCAGATTTCAAAAAAATAAAAATCAGAAGATATCCTGGAAATCATGACTAAAATAATGTGACAATTTTTAAACTTCGACTTTGAGCAACTAATCTATGTTGCTGCCTTTGAGAGGGAGACTTTTCAAGTACATTTTAATTCATTCTCTTTAGGTGAGTTTAATCACATGAACTGATAGGCTTTTTTGCTTAATACTATTAGAGTTCTTGGGTAGCTTTTGTATTGAAAAAATGTTTTTGTCTTAGTGCTTGACGTGAAGCTTAGTGTAGTCTAACTGGTTTACCTTGTCAGTTTGATTAGCAGAAGCAGCAGGTCATTGTTGGTTACCTAGCAGATGATGTTTTCTTGTCCTAAACTGGGCTGTGCAGAAACCATTCCAGGAAATTAGAAGTACCTTAGGTTTTTCTTCTTCATTTGCATCTTCTTGAAAAGGGGAAAAGCAGTTTTGTGGATCCTTTAGACAAGGATCTTCTATATAGTTTCCTTTTTTCCTAGTGAATTGTATTACCTAGTTTTAGCTGAAATCATCACTGGTTTCATGTGACCTAGGAGAATTAAAAATATTGTTAATTAGAAGGCCCAGGTTCATGATGTTTTCCATGGCGGTCTCCTCTGAGCTGTTTGTTGATTGCAGCTCGTTGGGGAATTTCAGAGTATCATTTGTTGTAGTGGACTTGGCAAAGTATGAAAAGTACTTCAGTGGGGTGTGATGTGCAATGGCATCATCTATATTAAAAAATAAATCTGAGAAATTTTCAAGACATAAAAGTAATGGATGCTGGGGACAGGCTGTAGCAGCCGTGTCACCCAGCAGCCACCCAAGCAATCCTGGTGCAGGGGTGCAGATGCTCCCCTCTGCTGCCCCCCTCCCCTCCCACCCAGAGAGAAGGAGCATGCCTGGTGCTGGCAGCACTAACAGAAGCCCTGTACAGACAGACAGGTGGGCAGGACCACAGGACCCAGCTCCATCAGAGGGAAGGAAGCCTGAGTCCACTCTCCTCCAGCCTCTCCAGGAGCAGTGGCTCTTCCCTGGAGCCGTTTGTTTGCACTTCCTTCCAATTCTTTCTTTTCTCAGGTTCTTCTGATGACCTTTCAGCCCCCTCTCTTTTTTTTATTGAGTGTTTCACACAAGAACATGGCAAAATGCTATAAATTACCCACAAAACTGAGAGGGAGAGGAAGAATGACTTCCAAGGTAAAATAATCAAGTGCAGAGCTGACAATAGAACCCAGACCCGGCTCTCGATGGGCAGTGCACCAGGAGCTATCGGGAGCATGGATTACCCATCTCCTTTCTTTAAAGAAGGTAATCTTGGCTGCCTTGAGGGAGGTGGTATTCTTTTGTGACCACTTCTCCTTTTTCCTTACATTGCTTTAACTATTTGGAGGAGTGAATTCTTCTCGTAATCCTTTGTCCACTAATTTTCTTTCATGGGAGCTTTTGCTCACTGGCCACTTTTTTCATTACATGTGCCATGGGAATATCTTATTTTACTGTTAATTTATTACAACCTGCGCTTGTTAATGTAAGGTGTCTGCTGACATTTACCCACACTTGGTCTTTGTTCCTCAGGCTGCCCAGTGTATTTATAAAACCACATGTTCCAGATTACTAGTTTTGAGCTGACTTTTTCCCTCTTCCTTTTTTTCCACAAAGCTTTGTATCCACAGACACCCCCCCCCCCCTTTAATGTTTCAGCTCTGTCAAAATTTCTGATCTAGTTCTGGGTTCCCATATAATATGCCTTGAATTCCCAACAATACCAAATAGATTTCTTACTTGGTATTCTGAAATAGTTTATTTATAGTCTTGAAAATTATATTTCTTAAAAAAAGAAAACTCTCATCACATCCATATATTACCAATCCTAAAGCAAGATCAAGTTTACCTTTTAGGAGACAGGGAAGACAAAATGATAGAGAATATGTTGGTGGGGTGGGGGAGGGAGTGTAAAATAAACACCAATACCTTGAAATGTAAGCACTTGAAACTTGTATAAGAAGGCCATGTAAAAATGCAGCTAGCTTTAATTAGAAATGAGAGAAAACAACACTTAGAATAGCTGTCCTCAAAATAAGATTTCAAATCAGAGTTAATGTATTCTGAAAAAGGCAGTCAAAAATGAAGAAGAAATACTGTAACTTTTAACTCTTAAGGCGTTTTAAATAAAGATTTTAGTTCAGCAAATTAGAAAGCATGCTGGCATATGAATACAAAGGGCGGTGCGGTCCAAAGGTTGGAAAGCAAACCAGGTAAATCTGCAGTTAGCCATTGTGGCGATTTATAGAAAATATGGAACCAGAAGTGGAAGGGATATAGAAATGGAATTATGTAGCTAGTAAATAGAGCCAGAATATTTGAAATAATACATAAGCCATTTATATTTTTAGTAGCTATGTTTCTTCAGGCAGACACATATTTGCAGTCAGATACTTATAATGAACCATTGGAAACTTGTAAAAAGCCAGGGAAAATTGACAGATGAAAAGGCCATTGAGCCAGTAGCTAGTGGATCTAGAATCTAGTCCTATTGCTCGTGGTCACTATTTGCATGAGCCACTTAAACCCTCCTCTGCCTTACTTCCCTGAATGCAAAATAAAGGATGAAATTTTAATAGGTGAGCTCACTGGGTCTTCCCAGGGGTGATAACACTATAATTATGTGAAATTATAAATAATACTCCCTTACAATCCTAATCTCCTGGTAATCTCTTCCATAATTTTCATTTGCTAAGATTATAAGGAAAAGCATGCATATGAGACCATTGGGAAGGTTTATGGGTTAGGAAGGCCAGGAGGACTAGGTACAGACAAGTTAGGAACAAATTCGACCCCTCAGATGTTCTTTCCCACAGAGGACTGTGATGGGCTCTGAATGTGCAGTGATATTTGTTCCTGCCGCGAGGAGACCACAGAGCCTGCCTGGATATCTGTTGGCATCTCTCTGAAATCTGAGCTTAACACAGGGACTTGCATACCGAAAGCACAACCCCAGTGGGGGCAGTGTTTAAGATGACTGGTCCCCTCTGTAGATGTCAGTTCAGAGAATGAAAACTAAACTATCAGGGATCCCTGGGTGGCGCAGCGGTTTGGCGCCTGCCTTTGGCCTGGGGCGTGATCCTGGAGACCTGGGATCGAATCCCACGTCGGGCTCCCTGCATGGAACCTGCTTCTCCCTCTGCCTGTGTCTCTGCCTCTCTGTCTCTCTCTGTGTAACTATCATGAATAAATAAATAAAATCTTTAAAAAAAAAAAAAGAAAACTAAACTATCACATAATGGCGAAAAACAAAAACCAAAAAACTGTTAGATTTTTTTCTGTGGCCTCCCATTGGTTGTGGTTCGGCTGACGGCTCCAGGTAGCTTTCTAGTAGCAGAAAAACAGAGCTGAGCCAACAGAAAGCGGGTGGTAGGAGGTTGTCTGGGAAGCAGGCTTGCTTCCAGGCAGACTCCAGGCCAGCCTGCACAGCAGCGGGCCGCCTAGGAGAGGGTCCAGGTGGCTGTCCTCAGGGTCCTGTGGGGCCTGGAGGGTGAGGGAGCATCACCTGTGACTGCAGCTCCTGCCCCCCAGGCTGGAGAGGCACCTGTGTCTGGCAGCCAGAACATGCCCTGTGACTTCCCTGATCTGTCCCCACCATACTAAACAAGTGGTCAGTTAACAAGGTGAGAAAGATCCCAGTAGCCTCCAGCACCCAGCAGGCCCTCAGCGATGGCGGATGTCTTATCATTTCTGCTAAGAAGAATATGGGCCTCTTTTAAAGGAATGGGAGCCTGTGCCAGGGTGGATCATGCCGGAGTCTTCCTGACTAGCCACAGCACCCTCTTAGTCCCTTCATATAGTCGCTGTGGCGTCCCAGATGCCTGCAAGGTATGGTGGCCATGGTCTTCGTCGAAACCGTTCTGAAAACACTGCTGCTGGGTTCATGAGACCTTATTTCAGACGCCTGCCTACTGCCTCTCTTTTGCTCTGTGGCAAGTAGCTTTGGAATTAACTTCTCTCTAAGCCCTGGGAGGTCTCCCATCTTCTTGCTATTGGGAATACTCTGAACACACATACTTCATCTCCCTCACTCAGCTCTCCAGGGTTTTCATACTTTTAACAGGATGTGGTTTTTAATGAGGCTTCTAGAAGCTTCAGAAACTTCTTTAATGATTTTGTTTTGACCTTTTGCTACTGCCTTTACTGGGACTGAATTGATCAATCAATACTGAAAATTTGCTACCACGATTAAGATTTTATTATTTTTGCGTGCAACTTTTTAAGTTTCCTTTTCTTGGTTCTGGAATGGGCACCTATTAAGCATTATAATGGGGAACATGCAAGAGTCCAAACAACATGGGTATTAAGTCCGTAACAGCCGTGTTCCCAGGTATCTCCAAACCTTCACATTTACCCGCCTTTACGTTGCTCTGTATGAAATAGACATTTTGAACAGATGTAAGCAGACGATGCTCACTGCCCCTTCAGTTCCTTGGCCACAGTGGAAATCCCCAAGGGCCCGACACGTGCGGGGGGGGGGGGGGAGATGAGGGGGTTCCATTGGTCCGGGGCCAGGGTCCTTTGCTCTCTTCCCTCTCTGTTCCTGCTTTCCTTTCTCAGTGGGTTTTAGATACGTCATCCCCCATCAAACTGCCTGAACAGTTTTGCACGAGGATCTCGTAGAAAATGGGCAAAATCCAGAACCCCCAGTGCTGTGTCTCATGCCCCCCAGTTCTCCATACGCTCACTGCTGACACCGTGCCTCGCTCTGCTTTGTCTTTTCAGGGGTTGGGTGCTTTGGTGGCAGTGTTTCCACATTTCTTCTTGGTCACCTTCTCAGTGGTCCTGGAATCACTTAACTCCCAGAAAAATCTTGAAATATGGCATGTTATTTGAATACATAGTTTTCTTTTTAAAATGCAAAATTTTATTAACTTCATATTTGCAGATTTATTACATCTTTAATATTTACTATATATGTAGGCTTTAATCTCATTAATTTTTCTTCATTTTCATAGCAAGTTTTCTTTACACTTATTAACTTTTGGAAATAAGCTGATTTTCTAAATAATAATTGCTAAGAGTATTATTTTTTAAAACTTTTAACAGGAATACCAAAGACAATTGGAGAATAGAACAATTATACAATATAGGATCTAGGCGGGGAACCAGTAATCCTAGAAAGTTCTCAACATACTTAATAGAGCACATGGAAACATTCCCAGAAATTTAGGAATACACAGTAAATAATGATCCTCCCCCCAACAGCTCCAGGAGGTATTGCTAGAGTAACCACAATAGTTTCTTAAGGAGCTCTCCCGGGTTCTGGTATTCAAGGGTAGCACCCCACCCCTTATCATCTGTGGGAAATGGGCACTTCAGTGACCAGCAGCCTGGAAGGCCAGGGAGAAGAAACTATTGGATCACCTTAGAGCAGTGACTGACTAGATAAGTCAGTGGATCTACTCACATTCACGACGCCATCTGTGCGCTCTTGGAAGCTGATGCACATCTCCTGATCAGTGTGTGCCAGGCACCGGGTCTGTGCTGGGCACCAGGTCTGTGCCATGTTGGGTCATCCCTCGCCCTCCCGGCCATGGCCCTGGTGCCACACTGGCAGTGTCTCCCAGGAGCACATGGGCAGAGGGAGACGAGGATTTGGCCCACCGCTACCTGCCAGCTCTCAGCAGAAAGGACGATGATAAGAAATAAGTCATACTGTGGTGCCGTAGTTGGGATAGAAGCAGGAAGAGGAACCAGAAAATTGGGTTAGTTGGGGGGACAGGGTGGGGCTGCAACTATTTTGTGTACAGTCAGGGGAAATTCTCTCTGAGCAAACGACTCTATAAAACAGTTTTACTGACATACAATTAACATCCAACAGCCTGCACACAAAGTGAAGGATGTGTTGAGTTTGGGTGAATGTATAAATACTCGAAGCCACCACCACAATGACAATAAGGAACACAGCCCTCTCCCCCAGAGTTGTAAGGAAATTTCTAGTACAGAGCGTGATCCACGTGGGGCCGGAGCCATGTGGGCCTGTGGTTGGGCAGCATGCAGAATGAGCTGTCCAATGTAAGGAGGGTGGCCCTGGAGGGACTAGGGCCAGCGTGGTGGGCTGCTCAGGCCTTGTCCATAGGGAGGCCTGTGGAGGTTTTCTTCTGACTCTGACGGAAGCCATGGAGGGAGTGAGCGAGAGAGGAGCCTGCGTTGGTTTATCTTTTGAAGAACGTCACTCACTCAGACTTCAGTGTGGAGAGATGTGTGCTTGGGGGGACAGGATGATCACAGCCAGAGACGGTGACCATGGGACAGAGGTGGTGAGGGCAGTCAAATAAGGCTGGAAGCCAGCTTTCTCTCTGCCGTCTGACCCCTAGCCACTGTGCCCCTTACTTGGCTTGCTACCTTCTGGCCAGGGACCCTGGATTCCTGGGATGAGGCAGTCAGCCTCCATTTGTAGATTTTTATATCTGTGTTTTCCGACTTGCACACTCGCCACATGCTTCTTGACCTCCAAGGAGACATCCTCAGTCTCCTTAACGTGGACTTTTTTTAAACTTCCGCAGTGCTTATTTCCCTTGTGTCACATCCATTGTGGGTAGGATCGTCTTCCTGACTGCACACAACTTCGTGTCATTAAGCCCAATAGTTGCTAATAGTGTGCTTTATTTAGAGAGGTGCTTTTAAACTCTTGTTAATGTTCTTGAATTACACTTAATTGGAAAGATTTCCATATAGTTGTGTAAAGAAATATAGAAGATTTGTTTTAATCCCCTAAGAATGTGACAGCAGAGTATTCTAGTATCTTTCACAACCCAGATACAATACCTTATTTTTATGTCATTGAATAGACTGGAAATTTATTTTTGGTAGATCCCATAACACCAGGAGAAATCAGAAATCTGAGGGCACTGTTGTTACCTTTTTTTTTTTTTTTTTCTGGGGAAAAATCTAGACCTTAACTGTAAGGAAAAAAACAAATGGGCTCAAAGGAAGTGAAAGAAGGGAGTGTGTGTGTGTGTGTGTGTGTGTGTACACACATGTGTGCAGGCACACATAAATATATATTTTAAAATATTTTTATTGGTCCTTGTAATAAAGGTAAATACTTCAGTTGATTAAATTTCTCTTTACTTTTCTGACATTAAGATGTTCAAGATTTAAAAACAATTTAATGCTTTCTTTAAAAAAGGAAAAAGGGGCCAATCTCCGCATGTAATATACACTAGAGAAACACTTTTTAATCAATTGGCTTACTTAAAATTATTTCTAAAACCATCGTATCTAGAAACTATTACTTAGGAGAAATCGACTAGATTTATTCTAAAATGATTATTTTTTAAATAGACACCTGTATTGCTCTCTTCTCTTTATATGTGGTTGTTACTGTATATGCTTAAACTGTGTCATTAATATCCATATGATTGGGTCAATACAGATATTTTATTAAGCTTGTTTTCTTCAGCTTTGTGTATAAAATAAACAATATTGGACAAAGAAAACATAATATGAAAGTTCATTGTTTAGTAGGAAATCAGTATGTTAAGAAGAACTGACACTCTAACCACGTAAAAATGATCAATATTTTCATGAATACAACCAGCCTAAAGGTTTTTTTGGATCTTGGGTAGCCTAACTTTTATCATTTGAAGCTTGAATCACTACCAAAGGCTGACAATCTACTGGGTGAGAAACCAGTGCGTTTTTATAAATACACACATATTTATTCATGTATTTAAAATTCAGGCTAAGAGTGTATGAAGCAACTGTACTTAGCAATAGACGTTATTTGGCTGAAGAACTCGTTTTTTAGGCATATAATCTGAGTCGTAAAAAGCATCTCCCTCCTTCGTGTCTCCCTCCCTCTGACACGACAACCCCGCCTACAGCACTTCTGACTCCAGAGGGAGAGGGCTGCACACCCCGCGCAGTTCCACAGGACAGCAGCTGGACATCCTACAACTGAACTCAGTTCTGACGCCGACTACCTGGAAGCAGCGCCCACACCCCGCAGGTGAAGGGCTCAGCCCCACAGGACTTTGCCCACTTCAGATGCCCATTGCAAGTCCAGCCTCTCATGCTTCTGACTGGCTATAAATCAGAGGTTCCCATGTGACTCCCTTGGGTCTTTATTTGCTGGAGCAACTCACAGGACTTAACATGTTTACCATGTTATTAAAGGATATGATAACAGATCCAGATAATTGATGAAGACATACTTCGGGCAAAGTCTGGGGGGGACCCTACCACAGGAGCTTCTGTCTCCATGAAGGTAGGGTGCATCACCCTTCCAGTATTCAGATGTGGTCAGCAGCCTGGAAGCTCTCAGAATCCCATGCTATTGGGATTTGATGGATGCTTCCTCGGTAGATATGGTCAGTTATTACTTCTATTTCCAGCCTTTCTCTCTAGAGAAGTAGAGGATGGCGCCAAGAATTTGGAGCCTCTGATCATAGCTTGATCCTTTGGTGATCAGCCCCATCCAGGAGCCACTCGGGAACGCCCCCTAGAGTCACCTCATTAGAACAAAGGACCATCCTAGTGTTCTTACCACTTAGATTACAGGGCTTGAGGAGCTGTCTGCCAAGACCTGGGTCAAAGACAATAGGTTCTTTTGTAGGAGCTATACTGCAGTGTAATGGGTAAGGGGGACCAGGGTTAAGTCCCATTGGTAGAATCTTCAAAGAAACAATGTTCCAGATGCTCTGTTCTCCAAAGTGGGGGTAATGGAGAAGTTACCCAGAGTCACACCACGTCAGAACATGCTGATGCATCACAGGTCTTAGGAAATCCATCAGACTCAAAGCCTGTGGCAATTGGAATGTCATGGTTGGGACGCACCTTGCAGGGCCAGCAATCCTTTCTTCTTGTACTTACCTACTCAATCCGCATTCACGTAGTCCCATGTGAACACCGTCAGTGACAGGGCCATCCCTCTCCATGTAGCACATTGTGCCAATCTCAGAAAGTTCATCTGTAGGTTGAGACAGAATATTTTTCCCCGTAACTTCCCAGGTCCCTGGTTCTTTATTCTCAGAAGCTCCAAATTAGAAATCTAACACCATTTTCTATTCATCTTGAAAAATTGCTCCTTTCCTAAACTGTAAACTTAAGGACAAAAAATAAATCGCCAGTATCCAGTTAAGACAACTGCAGATGTTTCTTGTTTATTAAATTGGATAAATTTCTAGTGTCCTCTTCTCATGTGACACTGTCCCCATTTCATCACGGTTTAAGACTGCGATTGTCTCTACCAAATTTCATTAGCTACTTTACCATCTTCCCGCTCTAATGTATGAACCCAGTGCATACTATGATCGCATTTTCATTGTCCATATGTAATATTTGCAGCACACATTGTATCAGCTCTGGCTGATGTAGAGAGGTGTGTGATGGATCAGATGCATGGCAGAGATGGGATAGATATCCTGTATTGTGTGTATGATGTAGAGATGCAGTGCAGGGTCAATGCTGGCTGATGTGAAGGTGAAGACTAGCAATAGAGGACATAGCTGTGGCTCTCACCATCCTGATTCATATTCCTTTTGGCCTCCTCCCTCTTGTCACTGCCGAGGAGTGCACCCAAACTCAGCATGCTGTGTGTGTGCTAGGTATGTATGTGGATTGGCTTAAAGGAGAAAATGAGTTTGGAGCAGTGATGGGAAGGCAGTAAGGAATGTGTTTTGGGAGAAGGAAGCCTTGAAGGATGGAAGTGGTGGTGTGTGTGGAGTCTAACATGGGACCTGAGGGGCGGGATCTTACCTGGGTTCCTGGCGTTGGGGTGTTGACCCTCTGTTGCAGTTCTTGAAGCATGATCTTATCAATAACCAGAGATAATCTGACAGAGTCATCTTAAGTAAATTTGGCAAGATAATCATATAAATTAAAATGTTTTTCTTTTAAATTGAGAAATATTACTGTCACATTCACTGGAATACTCCTGTCAGCAATCAATACATTTTTCCCTAGAAGAGCCACTGGTGAACTCAAATCATAGTCACAATGTTGCTTTACTGTGTTTAAAGCCAGAACAAAGTAATTGAGTTGAATTTAAGGAAAGTAACTGCTGTGCTCACCTGAGGCAGTGGCCTGGCCAGCCCCGGGGGCCCTGTGGTATGGAAGTCCATCTCTAGGGTGCCTCTTTCTCTTCTCTAGGCAGTACTGAGCATGGTACTCCTAGGTCTGTGTTTCCTCTTCTGAGTACCATGTGGGCTTATCTTTCTCTAATACCTCCTTCACATAGCGATGTCAGGGCCACAGTTTGTCCATGGCAGCACAGGACTGTGTCTCAGATGTCCCTCCGCCAACCACGAGTCAGCCAATTGCAAATTTCCTTGGGCAGATGCTTTTAAATCTAGGATATGCATGTGACCAGCTTCTGGGCTGTGTTGCATTAATTAAATTAACTTCTGACTTTTTTTTTGAGTGATTCACTGTCTTCTCTCTGTATTTTCCTAATGGAACATTCTAGATGAGGGATTGAGTTTTGAAATTGTTTTGAGGAATAAACAGGAGAGGGTTACAATCTGTTATTCTTAATAGAGATTAAGAACTTGAAAATGTCAGTTTGTGTAAACATAAAGATATTTATGTAGTAAGTATCCAATTAGTGAATTCCCTGGATGTCTGCATTGACAGTTCCTATTTTATTCACGGAATAATTTGAAGATGAGTTCTATTATGGGAGGAAGGTAGATAGTGCCATAATGGAAGGAGCTTTTATGGATTGGGCGGGTATTTTAAACTCTCTGAGCCTCCGTTTTTTTTCCCATAGAATGTGTGTGATAGTACTAATCTTCAGGATTTATTGAGGTGATATATGTAAAGCTCCACTTCGGCATATACTTTGTACTTAACAAATGGCAACTCTTATTATGATAAGAATCCTTTGAGAGGAAAATGTTTATCATTGTTTTTATGTGAGGAATTTAGAATGCCTTTCCCACCTCTGCTTTCTTGTCCATTGGTGGAAGGGACACATTTTTCACGATCAGCTCAAGCATTATGCATTTTGAAGCCTTCCATGAACCCCTCAGATAGTATTTGTCAGCTTCTCTCTTGTCTGGAGAACCACAGCACAAGCCTCATCTGTGGGTACTGATGAGTGAATGTATTGATGTATGTGTTTAATATCGAATATTTGTTAAGTTTCTTACCATGTTGCAACACTTGTGCAAGTGACAACAGGGTCCAGGGGCAGCACAGGGGACCATCGTTATCATCATCATCACGTCCTGAGTCTGTGTGTGTGTGTCCGTGGATATAAGAATGTCAGACCCAAACAAATACATGAATAAGCTGAAGATGATGGTAAAGGCAAGAATGCAGGGTTTGAGGATAGAAAGTTCCAGAAAGGTTACTTTTTTTTTTTTTTTAAGATTTTATTTATGTGTTCATGAGAGATACAGAGAGAGAGAGAGGCAGAGACACAGGCAGAGAGAGAAGCAGGCTCCACGCAGGGAACCCAATGTGGGACTTGATCCGGGGACTTCAGGATCATGCCCTGGGCCAAAGACAGGCGCTAAACCACTGAGCCATTCAGGGATCCCCAGAGAGTTTACTCTGAGTTGACGTCTCCCAGTGAGCCTCTCTGAGGAAGAAGCCCATGGGCTGTATTGTGCATAATGAAGAATCAGCCACCAGAGACCTGGACCCAAAACTTTCTAGACAGAAGGACGAGGAAGCAAGAGTCGGGGATGAGCCAGGTTGGCGCGTCTGACTTATCCGTGTGTATCTGCTACCTCGTGAAAGCATCAGACCATCGTTAGCATGAAGCGAGAAAAGGAATAGAATAATAGCTAGCAAGAATGCTTCCGCACCAGTTCCAGCATGTGACAGTGAGACCTTGTGATGTCTAAAATTCTAGCAGAGGTGTGTTGTTCATTGTGGCCTTGACTGAAGAAGAGTAACTTGCTGTCTAACTTAGGGAGGAAGGTGACCCCATTTGCACAGAAAACCTCTTTTGGTCATTGAGGGCTGATGCATGGGTGGCCTGGCCAGATAGGGCTTAAATGGGGAGGTGGACATGTAAATGGGAAGGGTTAGACCATGGCAGACACCTGTTCCCACCTTAACTTCACTCTTCTTCAGACCTTTCGGTGACTGGAAATTTCCTGAGACCAAGGCTGGGGAATATAACCTACTTTGTTTAGTAGAATTTTCTTCTTTTCTATATAAACCTCAAGCAGATTGTCAGCACCCGGTGTTTAATAATAGAGGGTAGTATTTATATTTTGGACTTCATCTCCCAAGTAAATTTTTAATTTCAAAGGAACCGTTCAAGATTGCAAAACTTTACACAGATGTAAATGCTAGATTGAGAGTCTTAGTAAACCTACTGCCAGTTGGCATTCAAAACAAAAAGTCAGTGAAAGTGTATGTTTTTTATTTAAAGCCTTTTATTTAAAACCTTTTTTACTTAAATGTCTCTCTCTCTCTCTTTTTTAGAGAATAAAGAGTTGAAACAGATTCATGTCTATTTTAAATTTAAATTATGGGGATCCCTGGGTGGCTCAGCGGTTTAGCGCCTGCCTTTGGCCCAGGGCGTGATTTTGGAGTCCCAGGATTGAGTCCCACATCAGGCTCCCTTCATGGAGTCTGCCTCTCCCTTCCCTGTGTCCCTGACCCCCCCCCCCCGTGTCTGATGAATAAATAAATAAAATCTTTAAAAAAAATAAATTTAAATTATGCCATCATCATCATCGCAATCGTTGTCAAACAGTGCAGTCAAACACTTCCTGGCTCCTGTGACTTGGTGATTTGGTCTGGTGGCTCCTGACTCTCCTGTTACTCTTCCTTGACATAACACCCATGTGTCTCTTTGTTGGACACATCTGCCTTTCTAAGGTGTGTGCATCCATTGTGCATTTGAAGAGATTCTAAGTTGATTCATTTTAGTGTATTTTTGTTGTCTGGAAGTGGTGTTTTTGTATGTCTTTGGAACATTTTCTCTGCCCCCTTGGTGAAAACTGGCCAATTTTGGCCTCTCTAAATAGAATACACTTGGGAATCCCTTTGTTATCCCTCCAGGCAAGAGCTCCCCAGCAGAGCTGTGCTTTAATGAGTTTGATTTCAACAGTGTTTGTGATTTCTGGGTTTAAACACATGTCTTCTGATAAACTATCTGCCATTTGATATGTAAGGTACAAATGAAAATTTTAGGGTTGCAGGTTTCTCCATTAGAGAGAACTGTTCAAAATCACAGATATGGTGACATGTTAGACCACACGATGACTTCACATTGCCTTTGTACCTGTGAGAGCAGTGTTGAAATGATAGATATTCTGGTGGGAATTTGCACCCAACAGTCTGGCTTCTTTATGCAAAGTTCAGGACCTCAGGTTAGTGCCTTTGTATACCATGTTTAACCAACTACTTGTATCACAAATTGCTTATATGCCATATTCTAATGGCCTTATTGATCTCTGGTTTGATAGAATTAAATAATTGTGGTTTTCTCTGACGTTTGAAATCCCAAAATAAGTACAGTCTTCGATTAGGTAATAGTGCTTCTTTCTTACAGAATTATTATGAAATTAAATGAGCTAATAAGCATAAAGTGCTGGGTGGAGTGTGTAGCATGCATGAGGAACTTAATGAGCACTACTTTCCTTCCTCACCTCTTCTCCACTTTGGGACCTCATTCTCCAGGCAGGGTGTCTTAGTGCTTCACACTTACTGACGCTCCAACTGTATGTTCACCTAATTCCTTTATTCATCACAGCCACTCTGTTAGGAGTACTGTTACTGCCTCCCTTTTACAGATGAGGAAGCTGGGCAGTCAGACTTGAGGGCCTGGTCCAAGATCACGGAGCAGGTAAGTGGCAGGCCTTGAGGCACTGGCAGCCTGGCTGCAGTGTGCACTGGGGAGAGGGCGGTTTGTGCCACAACAGAAAGTACTTGGTGCTCAGAATGTTCCAGGAGAGTGAGGCCTCCCTGCGTTTTGGTCAGGTTGTGAGAAATGTATGATCAGTCTTGGAAATCAGAATTGACCACCTACCACTCACCTATGTTCTTTTGCCAGTTGTGCTCCTGATCAGATCCGGTCTTGCTCTGTGGATTATGTTTCTATTTTGGGAATGGCAGCAGTTTTGTTTGGACATGTGAAACGTAACAGGTTGGGAAAGCCAGGTTCACTAGGTTATGGATTTGATCAAAACCAGTTTCATCAGAGCTTGGGAAGCTATTTCCTTTAGTGCCATGTTTTGGGTTTGTTTTTGTTTCTACTGTTCAGTAAAGAAGCTTCATGCAGTGATCCTTGCTGTGCATCTTATTTCTTGCTTTTGACATGGTGTCAGTGATGTGTCTTTCTCATTACTAAAAATCTATATTCTATACATCAGAAATATTTCATCTCATTGGTAATAAGTGACATAAACCTTTTCTTGAAAATTCCCTAATACAGGCACCTGGCTGACTCAGTCGTTAGAGCAGTGACTCTTGATCTCAGGGTCATGAGTTTAAGACTCACATTGGGCACAGAGATTACTTTAAAAAGGAAAAAAAGAAAGTATCCTAATACATGGAAAATTCTTGCTGATTTTTGCTTTTTTATCATCCTTAAGGACTGAACTATTTCCCCTAAATACTTCGAACTGTAATTGTCTTTATGAGTCCAAAATAAAGTATGATACTATGTCATCAGTCATATTCTTCTAACTTAACATCTACCAGAGAGGTAAAATCCCTGAGAGTGGGCATGTTGTTTGTCTTATCCACCAGTGAAGATCCATCCAAAGGCAAGTGTTGTACTTGGCACACATTAGATGTTCTGGATGCCTTCCACAAGAATGGATGAGTGTCAGCCCCTCAGGAACTGATCCCTCCCACTCCCATCTCAAACTCTCACGTGTACCCAATATGCCACGCCTACTCCTAAATGCTTCTGTTCTTGAGTCTGGGCCTTTGCACATGCTGTGCACCCTTGCTCCCACCTCTGGGAGGCCCTGCCTGCCTCCTTCCACCAGGCCAGGTCTGGTGCTCGTCAGCTTCCCAGAACTTGTGTTCATTCTCTAGGCACTTGCCATACTGTATGGTGATTGCTTATTTCCTGTTCCAGTTTTCTACCATAAACCCTTTGAAGACCTGGTACTTGGCTGAGTGATTTGTGGAATGGATTAATAAATGAATGAAAACTAGTAAGAGCTTATGTTCCTGGTAGACATCTTATTGGTCATAGACTATCTGTCCTTCACCTGAACTACAGTTTTGTGTCATTCTTTAGCATCACAATTCATCCTGCTCTAATAACGAGGGTACAGTCTTCGTTCCAGCAGGCTCTTCATTCCTGCAGCTACATAGAGTCCTTGCAGCTGCCAGGATCTCACTCTTTGTAAATCCAGCCACTTTTTCTTTAATTTTCCTTTTATTTCCATTATTAACCTTCATGACTTGCACCCTGAATACTGAATAAAATGTCTCCAAGCCCCATAACAAACCACTGGGATATGTGTTGCTTTTCAGTATCCAGTTCATTAGAAGAAGTCTTGAAATAGGTAATTTGGCTTATAAAATTTTGCATCCATCCCAGCATTTTAGAATGCAGATTTACAAAGATAAGCGTTTACTCCATACCAACTTTTCACATTCCTTGGAATAGGAGGACAAATGAAAGGTAGTGCAGTTTCACCCTATGTGATAATTCATTGATAACTTGAATGATCTAGAAAATGATCTAGGAAATGATTCCTATATTAATTATAAGTGTTCCTGTACAACTGGTACTGTGTAGTAGGACTCTGGGCCTATGGGGTTCCTAAGTGAGAATGTTTTTATGTCTTTGTTATCTTTCTTGGTCAAACCTTGATTTAATTGTTAGGAAATGCTCATATTTAAAACATTTTAAAAATTTCTTTTTATATTGGCAGACCATTTAATAGTACTTTCAGTTTTCTGCTTTGTAGTAGATCCAGATTTTATGGCAAAATCCCCTCATTTGTACCACAATGTTAAAATTTCTTAAGAAGATACATTGATCACAAATTATTCCACATTTTGTTGATTTTGTATTTAGCTTTTTAAACAATTCATATCATTATTAATCAACGTTTGTGTTAGTATTTAAAATTTTAGGTGATCCAATAAATAAATAAATAAATAAATAAATAAATAAATAAATAAATAAAATTTTAGGTGATCCACATTTTAATGGCTTTAGAATAGTTACATTTTGCCACATTTGGCAGATTTTACATTGGAGAATATGGCATATGTAGAAAAGTATTGGAAAAACTCTCCCATCTTTTCATGAAAAAGCCCATGTCTGTCTAATGTCTAAGCAAGAAGACTAATGCCTAGGTGAATTTGGATTGCTTCTTAGAGAGAGGAGCAGTCCAGGGCAGAGGCAGGGATCTTACAGCTGCCTCTTGACCTTGAGTGAACAGAAATATTTGTGGCGCCCTCTTGGGGAGCAAGAACAGCTTTTGCAGCCATGGTCAAACGTGCTGGTACCTGAAACTTTTTCTGAGCGCACTTGCCCCGTGAAACCCGCTTGAACAAGGCAAGTCTAAGATAAGCACTAAATATGAGAATGGGAGGCAGAGTGATCGTGTGATTTCCACATGTAGCCCATTGGAGTGTATACTGCTCCTGGCCTGCAAACAGATGGGATGTAGTAGGTCATGAACGAAGCCCCCGTCCTTGTGAAGGATTGCTTTATAGGGTTCGGTGGCGCTGTGCACACCAGAGGCCAACCCGGGCCTCCCTTCACCTGACTGTATCTTTTATTTGACATGTCAGTTTTACACCCCACCAGCTTCCAAAAAGGCTATGAGGTGGTTTGCAATAAAAACAGTGTGAAAGTGAATGAAGAAAAATCTGAGGATTGGTTCAAAAGGGCTTTTTTCCTTTGCAACCTTGGAATTCCTTCTATATATAATAGAATCTGTAGTAATCCATCTTGCTTTGGCATGTAAGAAAATTTTAGAAATGTGTCTGAGATGTTTGATTCAACAACTTATCTATTTTTTTTAATTCTTCCGAACTAATATCCTTTTTTTTTTTTTTTAAAGATTTTATTTATTGTTCATGAGAGAGACAGAGAGAGATGCAGAGACACAGGCAGAGGGAGAAGCAGGCTCCATGCAGGGAGCCTGACGTGGGACTTGATCCCAGGTCTCTGGGATCAGGCTCTGGGCTGAAGGCGGCGCTAAACTGCTGAGCCACCCAGGCTGCCCTTGTCTTATAACTAAACTTGTAATTTGCTGTTCTCTTTTCTCTATCATTTTAGTTTCCTTGTTTTAAATCTTTTGTCAGCTTACATTACTTATACCTAATTTAGTTTGCCTTCTACAAACAAATGCTGAACGTTAATACTTTCTTGCTTTTTGATCCATAGAATTCTTATGTGTATCCAGGACCTGTCCAAGTATGGAATGCACACTGCTGATGTCAGAATCACTTGAGGAGGCTGTTAAAATTCCAGATCTACCTAACGAGTGGCTTTGTGTGGTGCTCCAAGATCTGCATTTTAGCAGCATATCCCTATGATTTGCGTAGCATTAGAGAGAACTTCTTCGTTTTTGGTCTAGATATACTGTGTAGGTAATAAGCCTAGTTTTGTAAAGAAGGGATGTTGTTTTAACCTGTAACAAAGTATAAGTCTCTTTTAAAAATTCTGTCCATTTTGGAAATTCTAGTAAAGGGCATTAAAAACTTTAACTGCTATAGTTCAAGCCGTTGCTGTTGGTAGCAGTAATGAAGAGATTCTCTTGAGAGCTATGGGAGTTTCTTTTGAGTTGGTGTTCCCATATTGATAAAGCCTCATTTCACTCTGGCTGATATCTCGATTCCTTCTTGGTCTCTAATTTCCAAAAGTTTAATTGTGATGTATCTCCACGTGGATTTCTTTGGGGTTTATCTCCTTCTTGATCTGTGGGTCTCTTTCACCAAATCTGGGGAAGTGTTCAGGCATTATTTATTTAAATATGTTTTCAGTTTCACTGTCTTCTATCACTCTACTACTCCAATGATATAAATAGCAGAACTTTAGTTATGGCCCCGTTGTCCCCTTAGGCTCACTTCACTACCCCCCTGCCCCGCCCAGTCTATTTTCTTCCATTCACTTGGGGGAGTTCTAATGGTCTTTCCTCAAGTTTGCAGGTTCTCTCCTCTGTCATCTCCACTTGATGAGTTTGAAATATTTTTATTGTAGTTTTCAGTTCTGTCAATCCCATTTGCTTCTTTTTTGTAACTTTTATTATTATTATTATTATTATTATTATTATTATTATTATCATTTGCTTACTGGGATTTACTAGTTTTTTTCAGGGGAACTTGTAATTTATGATGAACCCATTTTTATGATACCTGTTCTAAAATTCTTCTCAGATTATTTCAACATCTGATTCATCTTCATGTTGGCGTAAGATAATAATCTTTTTTCATTCACACTGTGGTTTTCCTAGTTCTTGGTATGGCAAGTGATTTTTAAAAATTGTATACAGGGCAATTTGTTATGTTAGGAGATTCTAGATTATATTTAGAGTTTTTTTTTAATTTTTTTTAAATTTATTTATTTATGATAGTCAGAGAGAGAGAGAGAGGCAGAGACATAGGCAGAGGGAGAAGCAGGCTCCATGCACCAGAAGCCCGACGTGGGATTCGATCCCAGGTCTCCAGGATCGCGCCCTGGGCCAAAGGCAGGCGCTAAACCGCTGCGCCACCCAGGGATCCCTAGAGTTTTTATTTTAGTAGGTGGTTACCCTGTTTTGGTTTAATGTGGACCTTAGCATATTTTTTATAGGCTTTGATACCAGTGGCAGTTTAGTTCTTATGCTTTTACCATGTTATTTCAGTTTGCTTGGTTTTTCTGATGCTGATGGAGCTCCCACTTAACTCTACTATGATTGTCTGAGGGGACAGGATGGGGTTCCCTGGCCAGGTGGCTCTATGCTCTGGTCCCCTACCTGTGCTTCTGTCCACCCTGGGGTCTCTGGGAAGGGGAAGATGGTCTTGGACCCACAAAGCCAAACGGGTTTCTTGGACCAGGTTGCCAGTTGTGACTATACCTTTTTTTCATGATGGGACCTAGAGGACAAAGCATGTGCCACTTGTTTTTGCAATCAGACATTTTTACTGAAGGTTTTGATTGTTAATTTCCTTTGGTGAGACACCAAGTTTTTTTAGATGTCCTCTTTTAGCTTTTGGTCCCTCTCACTGACTTCTCATCTTTTTTCCACCCTTTAAATATAGTGATCACCAGTATGCCAGTCCTCTTTCCCCTTGCCCACCCACTCTCACCGTGTGTTGTTACTTCACTAATTTCTACCATTGAGGCCAGCATATTCACAACCACTGTTAGCACCTTCCTCCAAATACAAGAACAACTCCATTGTAGGGGACAGAATATATTTATTTCCTATTCTCTTTTCCCCTGCCCCTCCTCTTATCATAATTCTACTCATCCTTCTCCTAGGTTCCTGACTCCTTTCAGGTTGGCATTGCCCACGTGTTGACAAAGCTAGAGACCTTCACTTCATCTTCCAGGCCTTCATTGCTCTCACCACCACCTTTACCTGGTCATATCTAATCTCCTCCAAGTTTCCCAGATATGGCCTGTTACTACCACCTCAACTTCAGACTCTGACCTCCCTTCGTTTCTCACGTTTTTAGCTCTGTTGCTGGGTGCACATACATTCACAATTGCTATGTCTTCTTGGTGGGTTCACCCATTATTTTTATGAAGTGTCCCTTTCAGTCCTGAGTGACTTAATTTGCTTTGAAGTGTACTTTATTGGATAATAATACAGCTGATTCTGCTTTTTTTAAAAAAGTAATGTTTGTGTAGCATATGTTTTATCCCTTTGCTTTTAGCCTTCATCTATCAGTATATTTGAAATGAAACATATATACTTCTTGTATGAAGTATATGATTGGGCCATATTTTTTTTTTTGTATCCTCTTTGAGAATCTCTTTTAGTTGGTATATTTGACCACTTAGACTTACTGTAATTAGTAATATGTTAGGGCTTATATCAGCCATTTTATATTTTTCTTACTGTTTACTCTCCCTTTTTGTTTCTCAGGGCTTTTTTTCCCCCCCTACATTTCTATAGTTTACTTGAACATGTTTTTAGAATTCAGTTTTGATTTTGAGTATTTCACTTTCATATAGCTTTTTTTAGTGATGGCTGTATTTATTGCATTACATAAACATAACTTACAACAGTTAATTGGCGTCACCATTTTAATACTTTGAGTGAAGTATAGACACTTTATCTCTCTTTGCTCTCCTTGACCATCCCTCATTTGTAATATCATTGTGTCTAATAACTAGATACATTGAGAACCACTTTAGACAATGTTATAAACTTTGCTACAGCCATCAAATACAATTTAGAGAACTCAAGAGGAGACTGCATGACATAAGCACACCAAATAGCAACCTTTGCATCACCAGCAGAAGTTTTTCTAAAGCTTATTGGATGGTTGTCTGTCAGTATTAATTCAAGGTGCCAGGCCAACACACAGTTGCATACAAGGAAGTCTGTTGGGGGTGATTGAGACAAACATTGATAACTGAGTATCTTTTTGTCCATCTTCAGTTTTATAATATTTGCTAGATACTGCTAGTATTGTAAAAGTTATAGTAGTAATTGAAACAAATATGGTGTATTAATTTGCTAGAGCCACCGTAACAAAGTACTAGAGACTGAGGGACTGAAACAACAGCAGTTCACGCTGCCTCACATTCCTGGAGGCCAGCAGTCATGACCAAGGTGCCAATGGGGATGAGCTGCTCTGAGCAGCGGGGGAGCAGCTGGTGACCTCTTGGACTGTGGCAGCAGAACTCCAGTCTTCATGGACAGTCTTCTCATGCTCACACCTCTGTCTAGGTTTCCCCTTTTCAAAAAGACACAGTCATGCTGAATTGAGGGCCTATCCCAGTCCAGTATGACATCATACTAACTAATTACATCCACAATGGCTCTATTTTCAAAGGCAGTTGATTAATCTATCACAATGTATATAACTATTCAGGTATATATTTAATAGCTATTATGAGAAGATATTGTACACTCTAAAAAAATGCACAAATATAAGGCAGGGATTGCATGCCCTCGCACCCTGTGTTTCCTGGGTGTAGATGGCTTGCCCGGGTCCTGTTGTACCATTCACAGATGTGATTTGCTGCACCTTCAGGTCTTCTTATATCGTTCTTTCATCCCATCTTATAGTAGGTATCAGGTTTCAACCCTTCCATTTTGAAAAAAAATCAATACCTATATAAATCTTAATAATAAAGAGTGAAAACAGGAGAGGTCTACAAAATAGTGACATTGTCATAGTTTAATTTGCTATTCATTTAAAGATGGGTCTAATGACATCTCACCTTTTTTCCCCAAGTATCAAATTAACCTAGGCAACTTTACCTGATTATGTTAATCACGCTAAATATGAACCTATCTTATGTGGAGGGGTTAGAATTTGCAGAGGCTATATTTATACCTTTCAATAGCATTCATTGTGACTTACAGAGTGAAAACTACCAGTAATAATGTAGATTTTTTTCTTTTGTTCTAAAAGTTTTTAAATTCTCTACATAGAAGTTAGGAATTTGTGGCATGGGTGACACTAATCGAGGACTGCCATGGCTATTTATGTATTAAAAGTTGGACATTTCTGATATTATCCCTCTAAGTGCAGGGTAAATCATATGGCCTTAGAAACTCCCAACGTATATGCTATTTACAGCATATCTAGTGAAATTTGGTGCTTTCCAGAAGTCTTTCTTCTGCTCAGCTTCTACTTTGCTCTTGTCTTTGGGAGGACAAGAATGAGAAACAGTTTGAAATGAAAATATTAGTAAAATCTTAGATGATATCGATTTACTGATTTTTATGCACAATGTGTAGAACTGTTAACAGATTTTGAGACTGTGCCATTAATATACACTTAGGTTATGCAGGATTTTGTCTTAATATGCTCAGTCTTTATATAAAGCATAATTCTGAATCCATTTGAGTAATGTACATTTAGCATAAGCAGAGTTGTAGTCTGGCATTATTAAAATGCATAGAGTCGACATCCTGGGCTTCTGCTGAAATATGCTTTTAATTGAAGCAGAATTATGGCGATATATTATCCATGTAAGTCTGGTTGTGTCACAGTATTGGCTTGCATAGTAGCTCTTTGCTCCATGAGAACTGTATAGTAACCCATATGTTGTGGTTATGCATTTAAATATTCTATAGTGTGTACATCTGAATTGCTTGATATAGTGTTATCTAAGCATATGTTCTCTTGTGGAAGATGCATCTTGTAGCCAAGTAGTTTTGAAAAGAATTTGTCAGTTATAATTATATTTACCAATGATTGAAGGTCATTCGTAAAAACACATGGTTTCTTTAATAGAAGCTCTACTTTGAGCTTTTGGAATTTAAAAAAAAAAAAAGCAGGAATAAAGGAAACTTTCATGGATGGTACATTTTGTTTACATTTATAATTTTATTAAGTTATAATTCACACTTTCTATGATAAGTCTAGGGGAAAAATAGCTTAGATACCACTATTTCTGCAGATTAAATTTCAGTGTTCTAAAGAAGAGCCTAAAATGCTCAACATCAATGAGTTACTCTAATGAAGCCTTGATTTTTCTAATTTCAACCTGCAAAAAGAGGTCTTTGGGGCATGATAATGTGGTAACATATGGTATCTGTTTAATAAGTAATGCTCAGAAGAGAATTGGTGCTTGATACCAATGCATCCTATAGTTCTTGGTAACATTTTCTTTTCTGCTGTATGTTATCATAGTCAGTGTCCACACACACCGATGAGCTCAATGGTGGTGATGAAGCACTTTTCCTTCATGCCAATTTATAGAGAAAGTGTTTCCTCTTCAACTAATTAAGGAGCTTTTTCTTTAATTACATGCTATAAATAACAACTAAATTTATTTTTTTTAAGATTTTATTTATTCATGAGAGACACAGAGAGAGGGAGAGAGAGACAGAGACACAGGCACAGGGAGAAGCAGGCTCCATGCAGGAAGCCTGACATGGGACTCAATCCTGGATCTCCAGGATCAGGCCCTGGGCTGAAGGCGGTGCTAAACCGCTGAGCCACCCGGGCTGCCCATACCAACTAAATTTAAAATTATTTAGGCATACATGCATAATCTGGTTTTGGTCATTGCAGTTTGTGCTGGTTTTATAGAGTAGATGCTGTGGAGTTTGGCCTGTGTTGGGTGAGCCCTATGGAAGTAGAGTCTCACATTCTTATTTCAGATTGACTGACCCCAAATGTCAGCAGCCGTCCTGCACTATATTCAGGAGTAACCACATTTTGAAACTGTGAATCCTGTGGTCCTGAATATTTCCTCATCAGTTGTTATTCTCTTTCTGTGACATTAATATCTTTTTTTTTTCCAAAGGGATGAGTTTATAGGTGTCCCTATGCCCCTCTTCTAACTTCATCTTTTTAATTTTATTTATAGAGATAACGTTTGCTTATATTAAGCTCCTTTGTTTTGTGTGGCAAGGATTTCCTTCTACACGTCCAGCCCTACAGGTTGGTTACAGACCTGCAACCTGTAATTCAATAGAACAGTGCCCTGTTTACAAAGTCCTGGTTTCCTGTGCTGTCAGCTAGGGCAATCAGCACAAAGACCAAGCGCTTTTGGAACTAAATAAACAATGAGAAAAACATTCAGGCCTGCCAGTAACCCTTCACAGGTAATTTAACAGCCTTTGACTACAAGGCATCAGTTGCTGTAGATGTCTGCCGAGTATGAAATCTGACATTCTGTCTTGCCATGTTCCGCCAATAGCTCTCAGCGTAATCTCTTGCTGAGGTTCACTGGAGCCCCTTCAGAGCATTGTGCTTTCATACCGAGCCTAAGTGGTCCTATTATGACAGACATCCACACCTGCATTCTGTCACATGTGCATGTCATGTAGGTTTCTGATACGGAGCATCGGATTATTTAAAATTGGGGGATTAACTAAATTGAGAATTTTCCCCTGGCCTATGAGGAAAACATCTCTACTGACAAGTTCAAGCCCTTTGAACTGTTCCAGAAAGGCTTAAATGCTAACGTATAGGCTACTATATACATCTGAGGAGCAGTATGGGCTCGACAGGCAGAAAACAGAAAAGGCTTGTCATATGCTACAGCATAGAATTTTAACCATTTAGATGATTAGTGTTTTGTTTAAAGCCCCATGTTTGTGTGTTTTTAATTTAACCTGTTTGCTCTCTGATACATTTGATGGCTTTGCCGATGGTCTGGATACTACTTGCAGTAGCTGTTAATGATTGTTTGTATGTTTCAAAGCCAGCAGAAGGCATCTGGGAGTTAAAATGAGGTGACTTGAGTCCATGTGGATCAGTCAGAGGTCTCCTCTGGCTCATATCAGTAACCAGATGATAGTGCAGAGCATAAAGCCAACCAACAAACGACAGAGGCAACCCTGCCTGCATGTTCCAAACTGCCTTCCCACACACCTTGCTCACATGCTTGGAACATCTGCATAAGGAAGTGATAGTATAACCAGCTTATATCCCTCATGTGTTTCCTTGCCATTTGTTTCATGGTACTTTCATTAGAGTAGGCCATCTCAAGTGCATTTTCTAAGATGAGATGGTTCATTTAAACTCTTTCCTGAATGTATATCTAAAGAGATGAATAAAAAATAAAAGTAGAAGATTTATCTTCTGAATATATAATTGAGTAGAAAGTACAGAGCTTGAGTAGAAAACCCAAGTGTCTCCAGGATCCTGGCAAGCACCATAGGTGACTGAGACAATTGGGAATGGTGTCTGTTGATTGGCCCACCTGTTGTGCTTTAACAGGGGAGAGTACCCTACCATCAACACATGCCATTGTTCTTTTACATTCGTGCCAGTCTCATAGATTAGTATTTTAATTGGTGCTTTCTGACTACTGAATTTGAGAATCTTTTAAAATATCTACTGGACATTTGGATGATTTTTTTGTGTGAATTTTCTTTTTTGCTCATTTTCCTATTGGATTTTTTGTAATTTTCATGTAAATTTGCAGCATTGGTATAAATGCTGACATTAGTCTAACTTTCAGATATGTATTCAAGATTTCTCTCTTCTTTATTGACTGCGCTTAGGCATCTTTTGTCTTACATTGTATTTTCATTATTATCAAATCAGGTTGTATAACAGGAAGTCCTCCTGAGAGGGAAGGTGGGCCATGAAAGCCTTCACAGATGTGGTAGTAACAAATTAAATGGGAAGTCTGTTAAAACAAGAGGTGCAAGGAGCACATTCCATGGAGTAGCACAAGCAAAGACTTTGATGTGAGGAGAATGCCCTGCCTCACATGGGGACTGGGAAGTAGTATGGATTTTGGAAGATGGGGGTTGCCATATTAGTGTTTGGACTTTAGCTTAGGGGTACTAAGAAGCCATGGGATGTCTTGAAGAATAGAGGAATAACATAATTAAGTCTATGTTTTGGAGAGATAATGCTGGCCATGATTAAGAATGATTCTGAAAGACAAAGGTGGAGGCAAGCTTGCAGTAGTGGAGAAGTGAGGGGAATCAAAAACAAGGGTAGATTTGTGAGCTTCCTAGAGGCAGACTAGCAAGAGGCAGCAGAGTGAGTATGGAGCATGAGGAAGAAGGGCTGAGGATGACTTCCAGATTCGAAGTTAGTGCCTGACTGGATGATAAGGCTTTTAACAAAGGGAGACACATAGGAGTCTCAGATTGGGGATGGGATGTGAGAGTAGTATTAGCGTAAACCACAGGGCGTTTGTGGAACTGACAGGACGTCTAGCAGGAGATACGTAGTAGTTCCCTGCAAACCAGAACTTCATGGTAGGAGCTTGAGTGAAGGTGAAGACATCTGTTCAAGTGCTGTTGACACAGAAGCTGTATAGGGGAATAAAGGCAACAGAGGTTCTGGGGACAGGTGAGGTATGTGGCTGCCCAAGACCGTTTACCAGCGTAAATGGCCGCGTGACAGGAAGGACGAGATAGAGGAGATGCTGACCCAGTGCTGGGAGACAACAGGGTGGAGTCTTCCCGTGAGGGCTAGGGCTGAGCCCATTTATACGCCACTTCCTGGGAGGCCTCCAGGCCACGCCAGCAGGGAGGCTGAGGAGCTAACAGAGAAGGGGATCTGGGCAGGAGCCCTGCACCTGTGGCCTCTATAAAATCGTCTCTTCAGCACAATATAATCATTACAAGATATGATTATCAACATTTAAGATGAAGCTCCAAACTAGATATGTATAGAAGAAATATACAATAGAATTAATATTTGTAATGTAGGAAGAACTCACATGAGTCTAAATGGGATGAGAACTGGGAGATACCAGAGGGTAAGTGGGAAAAGATTTATGAAGAACCAAATTACGTCACAGAAAAATGATCAGCCGTAGTTGTAGAAAAAGAAATGTAAAATTAAACAATGACATTTTTATTTATGAAATAGTCTATTCAAAGCAGTACTTCAGTATCTGTGATTGTTTGTGCCAAGTTTTCTCAAAACTCTGGATTTGTTCTCTGAGATCCCGTAGAAAGTATGAGTCCAGCTTACATATTAACCCAGGAGTTCTTACTGTATTCTCTTGGTCATTTTTGCTCTAGCTCAAGGTATTAATTTAGCTAATCCTATAGTATATGCCCATCGATTCCATGTGGAATCACCAAGAAAAATATATAGCGGATATTATCTGCCATTAAAGTGATAAGTTTGAATAAAGGGCTGTGTTCTTCTGCACAACTTGCTTCCACTGTTCAAAGAGTCTTTCCATCTCCTGGAAAGAAAGACAGGTATCTTTAGCACTAAAATTATATGAAGATTTCATATAAACACATTCTTTATAAATGGTTAGGTACTATCTGACTTTAAAGTAGGAAACAGGGGATCCCTGGGTAGCGCAGCGGTTTGGCGCCTGCCTTTGGCCCAGGGCGCGATCCTGGAGACCCGGGATCGAATCCCACGTCGGGCTCCCGGTGCATGGAGCCTGCTTCTCCCTCTGCCTGTGTCTCTGCCTCTCTCTCTCTCTCTCTCTCTCTCTCTCTGTGTGACTATCATAAATGAATAAAAAAAATTATAAAAAAAATATAAAGTAGAAAACAAATTGTCCTTGTGTCAGTAACCCTCTTCCCACATCCTTTTTTTTCCTTTCAAGAGTTGCCGCCCACAATGTTGATAACTGCATTTCTGATTCTCAGTGTTTTCTCCCTTCAGTTTAAGGAGGATAGTTTCCAACCTGGAAAGATTTTGCAGATTTGCAAGCATTAGTGACATTACAATTCTTTTAGATAAGAGTGTGTTGCTGAGAAAGATTTTGAGACATTTATGTGCTAAAAAAATTCCATTGTCAGATGAAGCCCAAATCCAGCCACACACAGGGAACCCCAGCACTGCCAATGTTGACTCTGCTCCCTGTCCCTTGGGGAAGGTGAGGCCAGGCAATTGGTTGGCATCTCTGATGCCAAGATTCATGTGATAACAAGAGAGGAGGGCGGAGGGCTAAGGAGGGAACCAGTATGACTCTAACACCTACGGAAGGATGTGCTTGGGCATGTTTTTACTGACCATGGCCTTTTCTCTGCCTGTATGAACAGCCTTTTGCTGCAGAGACTGCAAGTGTTTAGCACAGCTCACCTGGTGCAGAGCCCAGTACACGTACACGATACAGATTTGCTCCCTGCTGTTGGGGGGTGGGAGGTGACTGAAGCCAGTGCCATTGATGTCCGTGTTGCCCTAGGTCTCTTGCAAATGCCATCTGTGGACCTGTAGGTGACTCCCTAGGAAGCTCACAAGCCAGATCAATACATGCCCATTACCTATCACTCTGCTCTAGTCACTGTGGGAAATCAGGGCAGCTCGGGGTACCATTTTGACTTCCCTGAAGTTCCATTTCTGGAGTCAGATAAGGCTAACCAGCCCTGTGGAAGGCGAGTAAAGGACAATGTAATGAAGTTTGCAGAGCAGGGCTGAGTCATGTGCTGTGAACTAAAAGTGCTCAAGTACTGCGAAGGGTGAGGTGTCAGGGAGGCCTGCAAGAGTCCAGAAAGCTCCCTGAAGCTGATGGAGTGCTGCTGGCCCCCGAAGGAGAGATAGGATGTGGCTGGCATGGGGCATGAGGAAATACAAGTGAATTCAGCATGCTAGACGTGTGCATGGTCTCCAGGAAGATTCCTGAGTGGTTTCATTGCAAATGTGGATTATTTTCCAGTTACAATTTTACTTTGCCTTAAGCTATAAAAACTATAAACGTATGCTATAAATGTATTCTAAAATATATGTCACATAAAATCGAAAGTGTTATCCAAATGCTGGTATGAGACTTGTAGGATTTAGTGGCTTTGTAACTGAGCTCTGAAATAGCACATTTTCCCATTTTCCACTCTTCTCTATTGGCTTAAAATGAGAGTTCAGGATACAGCAAAATCATTTTGAGTCTTTATGATGGGCTTCTTCACAGCATTAATCTAGGAGAAAGACGAATATGTGGTCTTCATAGAGCTAGAGATTCAGCAACATGTCTCTGCTGTCAAAAGTGGTCTCCGGGAGGAACACTGCAAACATGTACCTACAAGTGTAGGGGATTTATTAATGTTCTGTGAATGTGTTTTTCTTTTGTAGCTTTTCCATATTTTATATCTTTAAAGGTTTGGAAATTGCCTGTCTCTGTGGAAAGTGTTAAACTTTTCTACAAAGCATCCTATTAAAGGCAATCTAACCTTAAAACCCATTATTAAAATACCTGAGCTTATAAAAAATGAGACACTCTCCACAGCCCCCTTCCCAGAGCACCACTCTTGAATCTTTGCTATATATGAAATTAACTTATCTCCTTCTAAATAAGAAAATCCGGTAATTATTGGAGGTGATTGGAATAATTATCAAGTTAATTTGTAATGAGCATTTTCAGCTGACAGTGTTGATTTGGACAAACTTGCATTTGGTTCAGCACACTCAGTAGACATTAAAAGCTCAGACTCTGTCAACCGAGTCCCCTTGCTGTTCATCTGTGATACCGTTCACACTAATACTCCAGTGGCCAGCAATCAGTGTGGTGCCTGTTAAGTGCAGAATTTTCGTCACTGTCTATATGAGCACCGCCTCTGTTTCCTCTCCTCATCACACAGCGGGTAGCTAGATAAAAATATTGTAGCATCTAACAAGCAGACATTGAAATTTTGTTCTAAAATGGCAAATTAAATCTGTCTCTGGTGGTTCCAAATTATGTAAAATAAAAAAGAAACTTTTATCACTGATAGGTCTTGTCATTTCTTTTCAGTTGCCTTTTTAAGAAATTGATGAATTATAACTTTTTTCTTCCAAAGAAACTCATCAGCTCTGCTCATTGTTATTCCTGAAAGGCTTACTTCCCAGGTGTAAAGTTCTTTGGATTTTTTTTCTTTTTTTTTTCTTTTTTTTTTTTTTACCTTTTATCATCACTTAGTTTTCCTAATACTGCTGCCAGTGTAATAGCTTTTTATGAACCGAGAACATGATTTTCAAAAACCAAGCCAACCAGTTACGCTGTATCCCAGGGAGAAGAGCGTGGCAGGAAACATTTTGCTGTTGTGCTGAGAGCCCATCTGTGATTTCAAGGTGCTGCCACCACAGCCTTGTCCCTTGGTTTCGCCATCAGGGTGGTGCCAGCTGAGCTGCGTCACACTCTGCGGTCCCGTGTTTCGGTGCCCACTCCTGGATCGCCCTCTCACCCAGGGTGTGCACAGGGCCAGGCAGGTGTGGGCAGGCCCTGCCTGGCGCCGTGGGAGCCACACACCAGCTCCTGCCGGTTAGGGCTGCAGCATCGGCAGATCCCTGGGTGATTTCCCAAAGTGGAAGGTGCTGAAATAACAGAAGCGGTGTCCTCTGAGCCTTTCCTGTCTCTTTGCTAAGTTCCCACAGCAGAGGCCTCTCACAGATTCATCCTCCATGTTGCTGTTATTGTTGATGTTGTTATTTTTGAGTGATTTAATCAGTCGTCACTCAGGTAGTCCTGGAGAGTAGGACTTGAAACATTTGCTGTGACCAGAGTTTAGCAAAGTAAAATGGCTGGGTTTTGCAAGCATAGCAATTAGTAGGGAAAGGAGTGGACATTCTGGGTTCAAATTTGGAAGTGCCATAAGCGCCCCAATGTTCCCTGAGGATCCGGTGTCTTCCTCAGCAGCCCAGTGGCTGAGAGATATGTGGCCACGGATCAGAAGACAAGAAATAGGGGTTTCAGGGCAGTGGCATTTCTTGGTGACACGCTGTTGTTCTGACACTGAGCGGCTGGACCTGCAGTTGTATGAGGGCCTGGGAGGGAGGGATGGGAACTGCCAGGCCGCTTACAGGTCTTTTTTTAAAAATTATGCTATCTCTTTTAATGTTTGTTCCATACTTGGCATAAAAGCTTTTATCATTTGATAGCATATCATAGACAACTTACATCGTTTGATAACAACCATCTGAGATAAGGAAATCAGATCTTGTTCTTACTTTCTAGAAAATGAAATTGACTTTAGTAAGCTAAGTGATTTATTCAGATTTCCTTGGCCAGCAGTTAGCAGAACTAGAGCTGGAACTTTACTTACTATGTCATCCCCAGCGTGTGCCACACCCCACCTACCTTTAATGAGCCTGAGCCACTCTGAGCACATCTCCGAGAGGAGTGCTATGATTTTTAATGTCTTTTCTCAGCAAATAAAGTTATCATGAGAAGGAAAAAAGTATCAAATTCCTTTTTTGGAGGCACCTGAACCTTCTAATTCATCCCTACCAAAGACCATCGTAAAGTTTAACGAGACCAGTAAATTAAATACTTAATTTTTGTTTATAATACATGAATACTGGTTTTATGTCCATTTAATCCAATATCAAAATTTTATGTGCTTTATGTTTAGAGTTTAGTTAGGTTTAGTATAGAAGTAGATTTATGCCCTGTTTATAGGTCTGAAAACATAATTTCAGTTTATTGCAATTTAAGTTTTTTAATAATAATTCAATATTCAAAAAAGAATATTGAAAACCAAGTACACACCATAGTGCTCCAAACTTAAAAAAATCAGATGATGATCAAGAAAAATCCCACACTGTTTCTGTGACTTATTTAATTCTAAGTTCTTGGTCAGAAATGCTGCCAGCAGTTAGAAAATGCAAGTTCACTTAAGCAAGCATGATCCACTCTGGTGGAGAGTTTCCAGGGGTCAGAGGCAGTAAGGAGTAGGTCCTGAGTTTATAGTAAACAAAATATCACATAACTGAACCAGATTTCTCAGGTTCACTAAAGATCATTGGATTTGATTCTGAATTTGAGTGGAGTTGAAATTTTTTCCCTATTAAAGATATGTTCATATATTTCAGTCTCTCAGTATAAACTAGAAAAATCCACAATAGTTTTAGAATGTTATAATGTACTAACTCTCAGCCATATGGATTACCTTTGCTAATACAGCGTGACACGCTAGTGACCCATAAGACTGACTGCATCTTAAAAAGTTGAGCATAATTATGAGCAAATCTTATTTTAATAAGATATTGAAGAAGACTCTCGGTATTTTTTATAGGCATCACTTTGACTTGTTTATTTGAATCATGCTGCTAGTTAAAGAGTTTAACATTTCACTTTGTTCACTACTCTGATAAGTTTTGCTTCCTCTAAAATACTGTTTAAACATTAATATGTTTCTATTCAGAGGGGGAAAAACACTTATCCAAAGAAGTTGGAAAAGTATTACTCGGCTTTCAGTACAGAAAATGCCTTTCCATAGTAAATCAAGTAGAAAGAATACTGTACGAATACAAATCAATTTCTCAAAGGCTAATATTTTTAAGCCACAATATATGCCAGTTTCTTTAAAGTTACAAGTCTTTCCTATATCATATTAATTTAGCATTTTGGGTTTTTTTTATGTAACAAATGAGGAAAATTTGGAGTCTATTACTGTTCATTGATAGCAACAATGAGAACAAAACATAGATCTTTGGAATCCTGATTAATTATCACAATCATTTAATTAGTATTATCCTTTGGAAAAGCTTACGAAAAGAAGGAAAGTTTCAGTCTTCTAACTAATACACTCTCTGGGATTTGAGAAACAACGTAAGCGTGGCTCTGAGTTTCTGTCCAGAGTCCCTGCAGAGGGAAAGGAGCCGAGGCATAGCCCTGAGAGCTGCCCACGGCGGCAGGGTGCACCCTCTGCTTACCACAGGGGTCCCACAGGGGACCCTCTGCTGCCCATTCCCCTGGCCACTGAGAACCAGAGCCATACAGGAAACAAAGGCCACTTGACTTGAAACAAGGCAGGAGAAAAGAAGTGGGAGCCGTGGCCTCTGTCACTGTGGGTCGGGCCCCTCCTAGTGATGCTCTGGGTTTCTGAGTCACCAGCACCACACAGTTCTAGCCCAGCCCCTGCTGCTAGACTGGGGACTAGCCCACGGATCTCTGTGAACTTCCTTTTTTTGCTTTGTAAAATGAAAGTATTACCTTCTTGGCCTACTCACAGAGTTGTCCCAGTGTCACTGTGTATCCTACGTGGTGGCACTCACTGCCCCAGTCTCATGGTGCGGGTTCACTTGTAGGTTGACCCAGGCTCATGCTGGTACAGGCTGGTGCTGGTTTTCAGCACTGAGATTCCACAAGTTCAGTAACATGAAATAGGAACAAAGAGAGGCGTTCAGTGGAAGTATTTAACATCCTGGAGCATGCTGTGTGGACTACCACCGGAGAACTGTAATTGAAAACATACTGTGGCAGCATGCTACTCTGTTGCCAGAGGAAGCACTTTGGCATATATTGATATGAGACCGCTATTAAATTAGGAATTATCAACAAAGTAAAATGTCCACACTCCAAAGAAGCTACTTAGTTAATACTGTTTCTTGGGCATCCTGCCTTTGCAAAGGATTAGTTTACAAATTACTGCTGCTTCTGTGATAACATGGGGAAGTCACTCCCCATCCAGGAACGAGATCTGTTCGATCATTTGCCTTCTCTGCCCCAGTTTTATTGTAAGCAGCCACTTAACAACTGTGTGTGGATTTGGAAACATCTCCAATTTTTTGCTCTTAAAATAAGAAAAATTCCGTCAGGTTTTTTATAGTATATAAAGAAAGCTGACACTGGATTCAATGTTCCTCAGTTTTAACAAAATGCAGATAAGGACATATACACATACATTCTCAGGATAGTTCTCAGTGAGTATGTGACTAACGAAGAGGCCTTGTTGGTATAAGACACATTAAATGCCTCTCTAATTTCCACTTTCCCTATAGTTACTATTATTTCTGAGAGAAGGAAGGAAAGAAAGGGAGATTTTGTAAATAAGGAAATTTTTATCTTTATTATAGACTCTCTAACATGCTAATACATGTGAATATGACATTGTATCTAGCATTGTTTCTAAAATATTAAGCCTAGTTCCTTTCATGTAAAGGCATTTTTGAGCTTTTTAAAACTATTTTTTGCTCTAGATGGGCAACCTGAATTTTGACCAGAAATTACATATGTATTTCAATGATATACTTAGTTATTAAAGTTACACACATATATTAAAATTGCATACTTTTAAAGTACATTCCACATTGAGAAGTTAATACTACTTAGAAAGTACATGGCTATATCTGTACACGTGAGGTTTCTTTCAGGCTTTGAATCTATAAGTAGATAAGTCCAAAGGTGTTAAGATCACATTTATTTTACAACTCCTTTGATAGATGATCACATCATCAATGTCTGTCAAATTTATTATAGCAATCTGAAGAGAACGGCAGAGTTATTATAGGTTATACTGCATTACCAAACCCAACGAGAGTCTGCCTGAAACACTGTGGGCTCATGTGCAGTTCTGGTCTGTCTTCTCCAACGAGTGTGTGCTGGAAGAAAGTCCCACGACCAGGAAGCCTAGTATTCCCTCATCTGTTGGAACAGCATGAGAATGTCTTCTTTCATGAACTGAAATAGTACTTGAAGAAAAGAGCATGCAAGGTGAAATCTGCGGATCTGGAGTCCCTGTGGCTTAATGAAAAAGTGGAAAAATATAGCCAACAAAATTAAATTTTTAAAGCAAAACTGGAAAGAAATTAGATTAGAAAAAATGGTAATAGTTAGGGATACATTTTTTAAAGCATGTTCAAGATCTGAACAATAAAAAAAACCACAAGCCCCTACTCAGAAGAATTACTGAAGAACTGGGTAAGCAGAGGTCCCACGTTGATGGACCAGAAGATGCAGTACTGCCGAATGTCAGTCATTCCCAAAATGATCCTACAGACTAAACCTAGTCAAAGTTCCTAGGAGGCTTTTGGTAGAAACTGACAGGCTGTTTCCAAAATTTATTTGAGAATTCAAGAACTTGTAATAACCAGAATAATTTTGAAAAAGAAAAATTTGGAAGACATACCTGATTCTGAGACCTACTTTAAAGCTAGGTCATTGGCCAGGGAGGAGAGGTGGGAATGTGCGGAAATAATGGTCAAAGGACACAAAATTGCAGTTACATGCAGTAAGACCAGATATCTAATGTATAGAATGGTTAATATAGTTAACAATCCTGTATTGAATACTGGAAGTTCATTAAGAGTGCTCTTGCCACCAAAAGGAAAGAAAAAGAGAAGAAACTATTTGATGAGATGGACATGTTATATGGTAATTAGGTAATTAGGTTAACTGCAGTAATTATTTCACTACATGTAGAAATCAAATCATCATGTTGTATACCTTGAATATATACAATTTTTATTGAATTAAAATAAAAATCTTAAACTCACTAGGGAAGAAGCAGAATATAGAGGCATGGAACATAGTGGAGTCCAGAAATAGTCTCACATATATGTACATGGTCAATTTTCAACAAGATGCCAAGGAGGAAAGATTAGTTTTTTAACCAAGCTATTCTGGAATATTTGTATATTCATACAGAAGAAGATGAAACTTGACTCTTATCATTCCAGAAATTAGCTCAAAATAAATTAAAAACTTAAAGTTCTAAACCTTCTAGAAGAAAACATAGGAGAAAATCTATCCCTTGGATAGGCGAAGATTTTTTTTTTTCCCAGATAGGACATGAAAAGCACAAAATGAAGAACAATGATTGATAAATTGAACTCTATCAAATTTGAATTTTTTTACTTTTCAGAAGATGCCATTAAGAAAATAAGGAGAAAAGCTATACATATATTTGGCCTACTTTTTGAATCCGGAGTACTCAAAGAACAAATTACAACTCAAGAATAAGACAAAAACCCAAGTAAGAAATGGCAAAAAAGCAAAATAAAACAAAAACCCAATATACAAATGGGCAGTGGGTACATGAAATGGTGCTCAACATCACCAGTCCTTGGGAAAGTGCAATTAAACCTCAGTGAGATACCACCCCATGCCCATTAACATTGCTAAAATTTAAAGGCTTGATAATAGCAAATGTTATGAAGACATGCTGCCTCTGCAAGTGTCATACATTGCTAGTGGGAATGTAATGGTGCACTTTCGAAAACAGCAAGTTCTTATGAAATTAAATATTCACCTACCATATAACCCAGCAATTCTACTCCCAGGTATTTACCCAAAAGAAATGAAAACATAAGCCCACACAAAGACTAGTCTATGAATGCTTATAGTAGCTTTATTCAAAATAGCTAAAAACAGTTCATATGCCCATCAGAAGATAGATGGATAAGCAAATTATGGTCGATGGAATGCTGCTTGGTGAGAAAAGCCATATACTAACAACATGGATAAATCTCAACAACATCATCCTGAGTGAAGGAAGCCAGACACAAACGGATATGTTCTACATCAGTGCATGTATATGAAGCTAGAAAATTCAAATCTCTGGTGAGAGAAAGCAAATCTTTGATTGCCAGGATGTAGATTACTGACCACAATAGGGCACAAAGCTGATGGGACTATTTCATATCTTTTTGGGGTTATGGGAAATTTCCTGTTTATGATTGTGGTGGTAGCAACAAGACTAGATATATTTGTTCAAAATTCAACACAGCATTCACTCCATGTGGGTGCCCTTTAGTAGACATAAGGTATGCCACAATACAGTGTATACGGACTACTCCAAAAGCACAGAAGGGAAAGGCACATGATGTGAATCAAACTATCTGTTACTTTTGAAAATTCTATGAGCTGGGTATGTTATGTGCTAGAGTTGTTTTCATCAATCATAAAAAAAAAAAAGCCAAGTTCATTTTCTGTGATAGTTATTTCTTTACATTTTTCTTTATATTTAACTTATTATATGCTGCATCCATAAATGTAATCATTATAGTGGTGTTCTCCTAAAAATTCTCCTAAAAAATAGACACGTCATATTAAATAGCTTATAGGGTCCTAAACTGTGATTTTTAAAACTTACTCTTTACCAAACTCAAAAAGACCTACTTTTAGAAAAAGTTTTGGTGGCTTCTTTGACTTATTATTGATACAGTCTTAAAGATTATTGCAGAGCTGCTGAAAGGCAGTAAACATCACTGAAGCTTGAAGGACCTGGGGTCACAGAACGTTAAGCATACAGAAATGAAACTGCCTGTGCAGGTTTCAATTAATTCCTTCTGTGAACCTTAAGTTCATCGCCAAATGTTGTACTTAGTTACTTACTGTATCCCAACCAACTTCAGTGGGACTGGTTCTGGTTAAATTGGGCAATTGCCAAGGGAATCTAAAAAATTACAGCAAAATTGTGGTCATTAAAGTAAATTTTGTCTTAATTTTATCTTTTTTTCCCTTAAATTCCTGGATTTGATTCACGTTGACACTCTCTGATTATTTTCTATTTCTGCATGCTATTAAACATTTGAAATTGTGTGTATGACAACAGAAATCTCTTTCAAAGGCAAAAGAATTGACAGGGTTTCCTGAACATTTCAACTGTAGGTTTTATAGCTCCACAGATGATTCATACACAGTGTAAAATGTTAAGGGCTGAGCTCCTTTTGAACTTACTTTTGCAGTGGTGATTTCTGGGAAATTTCTCTGTGAGCTTTCATAAATGCCACATTAACTCTTCTTACAGAAGCCAAACAAAAATTCACACTCAGCTCTTGGCTTTGGCATCCAGCCTCAGACGACCCCAGTTGTGTGTGGAGGAGATTGGTGCGCCATCCAGCTTGGCGAAATGTGAAGTTGCCCTATAGATGAACTGCAATCTGTTCTTTTGTGTATTTTACTAAAGAATGTCAATGGAGCTCGTGGGGAAGGGGAAATGCTGATACGCCCTCTCCTGTCTCGAGGACACAGATGGCCCAGACATCTTTGTGGCTCACGGAAGGTGAGGGAGCTGCTGGGCTGCCAGTCACCGAAGATGGATGAAACCCGAGGAGCTCTGAGGACAGACCTGGCCAGGCAGCAAGGGCATTAGCGCGTGAAGCTTGCCTCGCCTGTGGCCTCAGCTCCTCACTCCCTGAATTTCCAGGTAGACTGTTCCTAGTTTATTCAACTACCTGCTTATAACACTTCAAATAAATCCTGGGAAAAATTGCATTTCGTGAAGCCAGGAAGCCGGGCCCACTCAGAGTAGTAACACCTGAAGACCAGCATCTCAGGGAAGCAGAAGAGGCCCATGCAGAATCTTAGCATTCATGTGGACCTGGGTGATGTTTAATGGAGCACCGTGCCCTGAAACCTTAGATGGTTCTGGTTTTGACTAGCATATCTTCTGTAAAACATTTGGTTTCTAGAACTATTATATTTGAAATGGTTTGGCACCAGTAAAAAGTAGAGAAATGTAAATATACTAGCAGTTAGACAATTTTAAAGATTCATAGTCCCTCTTTTAGTGAAGGTGAGTCATGTGGGGTAATTTTTCTATTTAAAATGGTGTACTAGCATTGTAGCATACGCATATATATTCTTTAAAATCAATAAGTATTCAATATTGGTACTAAATTTACACATGGCTATTCTGTAATATTTCCTAAAATTTATCCTTACCTTAATGGGCTTTCCATGGACATTATGAAGTATGTTGAGCTTTATGTTCAGTGATTTTTCTAACATTTCTGAGCTGAGTGAATCTTCAGTGACCACGCTCTGTCACTTAATCCATTTCATCCACCCAAACTCTCAGCTAAATCCCAGACTCCAAGTTCAGAGCCTAAAGTTCAGCCCAGTGCCCTTATCAGGGTTCCCTACCTCTGGTGAGTCTTGTCACATAATTTTGAGAGAAAAGAGTACATCTAAAGCTCCCTTTTATACACGATCCTCATGTAAGTTAGCACTTCCCAGCTTAGAACGGAACCAGGGAAGCTGGTAAGGGTATGGCTCTCAAGACTTCCCTCTTCCTCCCACCTGCACCACCACATCCACGAAAGCTGAAGTCATGCTTGTTGTAGCCACAGGTGAGGGGAGGCAGAGAATCACTCATTTATGCAACAGAAATCTGCTGAGCACTAAGCTAGACACTGCTCTGAGTAACTAGGATGCCCTTATGAACAAACTGACAATTCCTGCTCACAGAGCAGCTGTTCTACTGATAGGAGACACATACTGCACAAAAGGTGTAGTAAGTACATCATGCAGTTTGTTACGAGGCGAACTACTGTGACAAGAGTGGAGAAGAGGACTAGGGATTGGGGTCTGGAGGTGGACCTGCATGAGGCGGAGCCAGGTAGTTACGGTATGACATTGGGACATCCTAGTGGGCCTTGTTGGGATGGGACAGATGGGCGAAGACTTTAGGAAGTGAAGAAGTTCTTCATGGGCCTGTCTGGCACAAGAGTGTCCTAACAGAGAGCATAGCCAGCACCAGAGGCCAGCAGGGTTGGAACACATCGAAAAAGGCGGGGGGGTTGGCGGGGGCGGGCAGCGTCTCTATGTGGCAAGCTGAAGATTCATGTGCAAATGCTGGATAAGGTCAAGAAAAGCTGGAAGAGTAGTGTAAGGTAGAACTTCAGACTTCTGTCAGAGATAAAACTGCTGCTAATGGATGTTATCTACTGTTAGGGGAAATTTTAAGATGCCCTGTGCCTAGAGGTCTTACACTAATCTCCCAGCCATCAACATTTAAAAATGATAGCTCTGCCAGGAAGAAACTATGCATGCGTCAGCAAATTATCTCAGTTGGGTAATGCTGACCCCATTGGAAGGTAAAGTAAACTGTATGCCATGTCTAGGGCTCGTCATTCTTGAAGTCAACCATTATTTCTTGAACATCAATTCTGCATAATGCTGTATGGCAAAGTAGGTACAGTGTCGGATATACAAATAAATAAAACATGGTCCCTGCCCATGGATAAAGTGTATTGCCTAAATAAGTAAAACTGAAATTTTCATTTCAATATTGTTAGTGCCAATTTCCCCAAAGTGGCCTACAGATCCCACACAACCCTAGGCTTCTTTGTAGTAATTTATAAGCTGATTCTAAATCTTATGTGCCAATGCGAAAGATCTAGACTAGTCAAAACCATTTTCAAAAAGAATGAAATGTAGACTCCTTAGATTACCTGATTTCTAGGCTTTATATGGAGATACAGTAATCAAGATGAGATGGTTTGGATGTAAGGATAGAAATAATATGCTCAGTTGATTTTCTACAAAGTGAAAAAAAGAGTAGTTTTTTCAACAAATCATTGGAATATTTGGATACCTATACAGGGGGTTAAAAAAAAAAAAGAAGAACAGAATCAAGACCCTTCCCAAAACTTAACTCAAAATGCATTCATAGACCCAAATATGAAATATACAGTTGTAACACAGCTAAGAGAAAATGTGGGAGAAAGTCTTTTTGATCTTGGTGTAGCAAAGACTTCTTAGCTAAGACACAAACAGTACAACCCATAAAAGGAAACACCAATCAAGTGTACTTCATCAAAATTGATAACTTCTCTTCAAAAGACACCATTAAAAAATAAAAAGTCAAGGTACAGACCTAGAAGAAATATTTGCTGTACATACATGTATCTGAGAGAGGACTGGAATCTGGAATACACAAAGTACAACCTACAGCTCAGTTTTAAGAAGACAAAGAACCAGATAAAAAATATGTAAAAGAAGATATCCAAATGGCCAAAAAGCACATGAAATAATGCCAGTCATCAGGGAAATGCAAATTAAAACTGTAATGACATGCCACTATACAGCCACTAGAATGGCTAAAATTAAAAAGACTGAGAATGCCAAATGTTAGTGAGGATGCGGAGCATCTGGAATTGTCATGCATTGCTGGTGGGAATGTAAAATGGTACAGTCAGTTTGGAAAACTGTTTAACGGTTTCTTTTAAAATTAAACATATACTTACTTACCATATGACCCAGCAATTCCACTCCTAGGAATTTACCCCAGAGGAATAAAAGCATATGTCCATGCAGAGATTTATATTTGAATGTTTATAGTAGCTCTCTTCATAATAGCCAAAGCTGAAAATAAGGCCAATGCCCGTCAACAGATGAATGGATAGGCAAATTATCTATAACATGGAATATTACTCAGCAATAAAAATGAACCAACAACTGACACATACAGCAGCATAGATGAATTGCAAAACCATTACACTGAGCAAAAGATGCCAGACATAAAAGATTAAGTACTGTATGCCTCCATTTATTTTAAAATTTGTGACAGGCATTTGTAATCAATATTAATTCACACCCGATCTATGGTTTCCTGGGGCTGGAATGGGAGCATGAGGAAAGCTTTTGGGGTGGTGGAAATATTTTATATCTTATTTTTGGTGAGAGTCATAAGAGTACGTAGATTTGGCCAGCTCACTGGACCACACCCTTCTGTGTCTAATTTACTGACTGTAAGCTGTTCCTCAATAAAGTTGGCTTTAAAATGTCAGATGGAAGCTGGAGTGTTAAAAGTGCACAAAATAGCAAGTAAGCAGTGAACTGCATTCCCTCATCAAAGGAAAACCCTTTGGAAAAATGTACTTTGAGCTGGAGTTTAGATGTTTGAGATGAGTGATAAATGCTTTGCCGATATAGGCTGTAGAAAACCATTTGAGGGAGTTAAACTTGCATGTAGGGAATTGTACTCGGTGACTGGCCCAGGCTTTTCCTAACTGACAAGAGTGCAGTGGATCCAGAGAAACGGGGACCATTCCAGCAACGGGGCATGGACAGGCCTGCAGCTAATACCATAGGCAAAGGCCCGGGGCATAGCCTGCACCAGAATTTCTCTTCTTTCTTTTCTTTAGTTTGTTCATTTGGGTTTGGTGGGCTTTTTGTTTGTTGCGCTAAATGACATTATTATGTTACTGGAACATTTGGAACCATTTGAGGAGAAAGTCCTTGTTCTTAGGACACTCATGGTGAAATATTTACAAGTAAGAGAGCATCAGTTCTGCAAACTTACTCTCAAATCATTTACAACAAGGAAAATAATAATATGTGCACCTAGAGAGAGAGAGCAGACCAAACAAAGGCTGACATGTGCAGCAAGGAGACAAAAGCATGAGGGAGGCCCATGTACTGTGCTTGCAAATTGTAAGCCTGAAATTATTTCTGGCTACAAAGTTATGAGAAGTAAAGGCCAAGTTGGGTCAAGGTACTGTTTGCTGAAAGTCATGCATATTTCCCATGAAGAAATAACTAAGAACCACAGAAGTGATTGAAATTAAAATTTTCAGAGGATGAGTATGGGGTGCATTCTTTTGTAAAGTGTTATGGATATGGCGGTGTGGTGGGTGCAGTGGGGAGCCAGACATACAGACGTAGACTACACTGTTGGCGTGAGCCAGGGTCAGTGCTTAGATTCTCAGATGACGGGGTGCTACTTGCAGCACATGTCCCCTGATCAGGAAACCGTTTACAGAGGATGGCAGTGCGTTCAGGACCAAGTGGAAGGGCAATCAGTGGATGGGGCCAGGAGGGGGGCTCCTCAGGATGCAAGTGTGAGTGGTAAGCAGGGTGCTTCAACAAAACTGACAGTGAATCTGAAGACATAGTAGAGTTTTTAGGAGTGATAAAGGGGGACAAAAAGCTTATTGATTTGATTGATTTGATTATTTATAATCAAGGCATACAGGGAATGGGATTCCCATTCAGATATTACAGAAATGATGAGCTGTGTGGTTCTGTGTCCATGCTCTTTTTAGGAACATATTAGAAATCTTATTTACTCCTTGTATGCAAGTGTTTTCTTTGACTTCTTTGGTGAAAAACTGTTTGAGATCATGCAGTTGTTCCCTTTCTGAACGTTGTTTGTTGGGTGTTTTTTGAGTCCAGCTTCTGAAAGGATAGTGCAGGCAGGTGAGGGAGCAGCAGGAGAGGAGGGTAGGGCCTTGGGGTGGGAACTGCTGAGTGAGGTGGGGGGTGGGTGGCGGCAAGGGGTTGCCTGTGAGCAGTGGGAGCATCCCAGCGGGCCCGGGAGACAGACCAGCTCGGGAACTGAGCGTGTCCTGGGCCAGGCTGAGGTTAGTGCGTAGTGTGGTAGTGTGGTTGTGAAGTATGCGGTTCAAGAGAAAACATACAAGTACTATAGTGTGCCAGAAACTTCACCACCAGTCCACAATGAAAACAGCCTTTCCCTCTGATGCTTGAGCGATCTTGCTGACAATTGGTGTGTGGCTCTGGGTCATTCTATCTTATATCCCTACCTTATGTCAGTTGTATTTCTGTTTTCCCTCAGTTTTTGCTAGGTTATAGTTTTCAAAGAAATTGTCAATGAACTCTGCATTCTTTTTTAAGGAAGACAGGAAGAGCATCAGGTGGGAGATGCAGAGGGGAAGGTGATTCCCTCCAGGAGACTTGGGAGCTACACACCCACCCAGCTTAGGGGCTGTGGTCAGCTCCCCTCCCTCTGCTCTTTTCTCTTTTTTCCCCTCCCTTGGTCTGTGTTAGACCAAAGATCTCCTGGGATGTGCATCTCAAAATAAAAATTAATTTTTAAGAATTTTTTTAAAGACCAGGATTATGAAACCATTTGTTTTTAATATGTTAAAATTCTGTTTTTATTCTGTGGCATGAGTAGTTATGATATTTAGACATTTTTAAAGTAAAGTCTTTTGAAACTTCATGCAGCAAGGTCAGTGCTAGGGATAGTATTTAGAAAAATGCTTAAGTTCCTTTTTAATACTAACCGAGTAGTGTTTAGTGTTCACACGCACAGTGATGTTATTTTATGGTGATCAGCCTGCTTAATAAACTCTCTGCCAGAAGGTGGTTCCTCTTGGAAAGGCAGGCCAATAAGCATTATCTTAATTTTTAACAGTTATAAAGCTTTTGACACCATAAAATGAATGAGTGTGTACCTTCTGTGGAAATGTTAGAGCTTTTGAAGAGGAGGAGAATAGGGCTTCAATTAGTCACCTTTCTTTATTTGAGAAATGCTTATCACTTATTATAGCAATAAACATGATTGGTCACTTGGACCCCTAGGATGTATCTTACCTATGTTCTTCTGGCATCTTGGATGTTTTTATTTTAAAATTTATTTAGGAAAAGGAAATGAAATCAGGAGGTTACTAGAAATAAGTATTTAATAGTCTCATGCACAAAAAGGCAGGTGCTCTGATTTCATTACTCAACCTCAGTACACAGGGAGTGAATAGCTTGGAAAATGATTTTTTAATATGGGATTTAGAATTAGGTTACAACTTCTGTTGATGAAGAAAATGTGAGGATCCGAATGGACATTAGACATTTTAGATTAGAAAGAGGAAAGGAAAGTAATGAGTCTTATTTCTAAATGAATTTAAAAAGCAATCTGATTTTAGTTCTAGCAATGCAGAGAAAATAAAATAAAAACTATCCTACTTTATTTACTAACCAATGAATTGAATTGTCTGCCTTTTATTACAGATATAAAGTAAAGAGTATGAAGAGACAATCATTTTTGAGCTATCAGACTTTCAGTAACATATCTCTTGTGGTTTAAATAACAGATAGTTTAAGTGTTTTTCCATTACCTTTGTGTAAATGAAAAATGCATAAAATATTTTAACAAGGCAAAGTAATCCAAGGAGATTGTTATTTTGTGTAACAAATTAGGTTATTTCTGTCATAAAATTAAAGAAAAAAAATCAACGTTAGGACATTTCAGCTTAATATCATTTACTAGAAGGAACATGTAACAGATTTAATGAGCTAGCAGGTCACCTGAATCCAGCTGTTTCCGACCAGCTTTACGAAACAGAGAATGCAGCTAGCAGTGGGAGGTAAGCATTATTACAAGCTCTCGAGGAGTTACAAAATCGATTTCTGCTTGAATGAATTAATTTAGATTATCAATTTATAACCAGCTACACGAATCCCATCAACTCAACAATTCAGTGAATGATCAGGTTCAAGCCTTGTGAGAGCTTCACAATTAGGGGCCTGCATCGGGCCTGCCAGTTACTGCCTGTCCTACCGCGCTGCTAACAAAGTTACTCGCCGGAACAAAAGGGAAGAGGAGTGTTTGCTTAGGTAGAGCGCAGAGGGAATATGTAGCGGCTTAAAAAATAAAGTAAGAAAATTCCACCCGCGTGTGAGTTTGGGACTTTGTTCCCTAGAACCATTTCAGTCCCAGGAGAGGGTAATTTTGGCCCTTCCAGCTGAATTTTAAGATCATCACAGTTTCTACTTTGGAACATTTGGGACTTAACTGTTTACTTGGGGGCCCCGTGAGCCGTGGCCATTCTCTTGTCTCTGAAACGAGAGGGAGGGTTGGAGTTGTAAGCATTTGTTTTAGGGTGAAAACCTGCCTTCTGTCTGCTTGTCTTCTTCCCAAAGTGAGTCTCATATGCGAGCACTTCATTTCCTCTCCATCAGTAAAGATTCTTGCTTCCCACCTCACGTCTGCTCCCCTGCGGCCTCGCATGTCTCATACACTGCTAAGCGCTACAGTGAGCATGTAAGTATTAAAATAAGTTGTTCAGATGTCCCATGGTCACCTAGAATTGCTTGCTTCTGCTACGGCTGCACCCCCCCCACACACACACACACCGCCGATCTGGGCGGCACCGTGGCACCCGTGCTCTCCCTGCAGCCCTGGCCCTGGCCAGCCAGCTGCTCACCTGTGGCTGCCCCCACACAGATCCATGCCTTCTCCAGCCCTCCTCTTGTCTGCCCTGAGGACTTCACTTCTTCCTAAGACATTTCTCCTACAAGTCCTGACTTGATCATATTAATCTTCCCTGTTCTCCGTTGTTTTGTGTGACTTGAACACGCCCCATGTGCGTCCATCTTATGCCAGTCATCCTGTGTTCATTGTTCCGTGACATCTCTGCCATGCGTGTGACAGTCATGCTATCTCCATCTTCAAGATAAGGAACGTGGGTGCCAGCTCTCAGTTGGGACTGACACCTGGGGCTATTGCCCCCATGGTCCCATCTGTGGCTGGGCTGGAATTAGAACACAGGTCTTCAACTGTGTATTTAAATATCCCTTGTTTCTAGGGGGTTGTGTTTCCATTGATTTTAATTCTCCTGGGGCAGGGACAGTTTTACTTCCTCCTCTTTACTTGACCAGCCTGGCTCAGAAAAGGCAAAGCGAAAGTACTAAATAAGACTACTTTTTGAATTAAATGAAACCACTTGTACCTCAAACCCTTTCTCCTGTGTCTGTATTCCAGCCCTGCCTCTGCCTCTTGCCTGCTCCAATATGAGAAGACCCCTTGTCCTTCCACTAGAGGACCTGGCTTGGTCAAATCCCTATTGTTCCCCTCCAATCTGTTTTTCCATAAAATTCATTTTTTTCCCCATCAAATTCTTTTCTCCTTTTTTATACTTTGTACTTAGATCATTACTTATTTTTACTGTATTCTGTTTTGTTTTTACTGTATACTCATCTGTACCTTTTAACTTTGAACCAGGTAAATCTATTGCCTACTCAAAAATAATTAATTTTAAATGGCATGATACGGTCCCAGCTCAGAAGATTCTTAGGAGGATAAACAGAGAAAATGGTTGTAAAAGTGCTTTGCGGTCTGTAAAGTGATTTGCATTGCAAACGGTGAATGTCCCTTGATTGCCATGATTACTTTTGTCACCAGACTGAAGTGACCATATGAGTCAAGGCACAGCCTCTTTGTCTTGGCATCCTTTGAACATCAGTCAACCTTGTGTGATTTAAACCAGCACAGTTACTGAAATAAAAGCTTGCATACGTGTCAGAGTTCTCATTAGGTAACTTCATACTTGACAGATCTGACCGATCGTTGCATGGCTAAAAGCAGTAACTGTGCTAGGAAGTTTGTGAAAGATCCACATTGTTACTCTTTCCGTTTTGCTCTCTTTATTCTTCTTGAAGTTTTAATGTACTTTGTTAATGAAAATATTGTATTCACTATTAAAGTATAATTAATATTTAGTGGCCTAATTTATGATCGATGTTATGCTAAGAGTGTCATGGCACAAACATAAGCATGAACTCATGGTGCTTCAGCTGGAAAGGGATAGATGTGCACATAAAATGCTTGGGGAATGATTATAGTCATCAGAATGATGTCAACACCAGGTAAAGGTACTTGCGGCCTATTGTGTGATGTAATAACATATCCTCCCAGATTCTGTCCCTCTTTCGCCACCCCCCCATCCCAGTGTGGTTTATTAGTTGTCACTTCCAGAATTGTCTTTTTGAAGTCCCTGCCAAAAGTGGATCGTTTCTGTTCAGAGTCCTCAGTGCCCATCGCATGAGGTCCCACCAGACCCTGAGCTCTTGGGGGCAGAAGCCAGGCCTTAGCCATGTTTCGTTATGCAGTGGCTAATGGAGGAGTTCCTAGAAGAGAAGAAAAAAGGAAAAGGGCAGTTAGGGAGTTAGAGGCGGGGAGTATCTTTGAAATGCGGGCTGTACCAGTAGTGGGGAGATCCATTAGCAAGGCTCAGGGAAGGAACAAAGCAGAACTCCAGTAATGTGTGTCAGATGCTATAGGAGAGTGGAACCCACAACTTGTAGATCCAGTATTCCATTTTCCTTACAAAAATATAAACCACATATACATGTTTGCATGCAGAGTAACATACACATGGGGTCCTGAAGAGGCATGGGCCTTTCCCACTACACATACCTATATTGTTTGAACTATTCCCATGTTGTGTGTTCACATGTAACTCTTTTTTTCCAGTGTGAAAGAGAAAGATTGACAAGAAGAGGAAGATTAAGAAAATAGATAAATGGGGGATCCCTGGGTGGCTCAGTGGTTTGGCGCCTGTCTTCGACCCAAGGCGTGATCCTGGAGTCCCGGGATCGAGTCCCGCATCAGGCTCCCTGCATGGAGCCTGCTGCTCGCTCTCTCTCTCTCTCTCTCTCTCTGTCTCTCATGAATAGATTAGAAAAAAAAAGAAAAGAAAATAGATAAATGGAATTGGGGGATAGACAAAGCAAAAGCTTAGGCAGGTGGTAGTTTTGTGGAAGTAACAAATGTGGTCATTGGAGTCTGAGAAGGTTTGGGAGGGGAGCAAGTGGGATGTGAGAGCAGAACTAGAATGTCATGATACTATGAAATGCTTCCAAGTCATCATTGAACTAAGAGCCTTAGGTGTTACCATATTTTTATTTTACCATATTTTATTTAACGTTACATATTTTATGGATAACCATTAAAGAGAGAAGACCTTTCTTCTCCTGAATGCAGCATATTCCAGTTACTTCAAATAATTATTCTGAAAACCTAAATAAAGGTAACTCATTGTTATATCATTGTTCGCATTGGAGGAGTGATTCCTGGCAAATGCGTGAAGAGCTATGTTTTCAGTTTTACTTCTCAAATTGGAATTACCCCTTTATTACTCAAAATGCGCATCTGTGACTCCATACGACAGCTTTGGTCACACACTGAATTTGCTCAGTTGCTCTTTCCTTCAAGAAGTCTACTTTTATAGTATCAGTGGATGGGCATCATTTGCAGTACCTGGACACATTCTTGTAGGCTTGGAGAGGGTTCTGCAGAGTGTTGAGAGTTTGTTTCAAAAAAATACTGGGAAGATGAATGGAAGAGAAATCACTGTGTAAGGGAACCCCTTTCCTGTTATTCTTTGTCATATTTCCTGCAGGAAAAAGGTAGACTTCTTTCATTGAACCCATTTTTGTTAGTACTGAATTTAGGCATTCCAGAAAAACAAATAGAAGTTACTTTTATATATCAGGACCAGTGAATTTAAATCACATTCAGGAGATAACATGATGCATTTCCAGCATACCGCATGTACATCTTCAGAAAATAAGGGAATCTCTGAGAAATACTTAGGCTTCTGCTGTATCCAGCGTGTTCCTAGGGCTAATTTAGGGTGAGAGACTGGCGTTTCCATTGCCCTCAGAGCTGAAAAAAATAGGATGCATCTTCCCATTGCTGTAGCTTACCTTGGAGGCCATTTTCTGTTTGTTCCAGTGTCGCCTGCTGTGTTGAGGACTCTGACAGAGCAATGAAAGGCTGAACTCACTAAAAGAAATGCTTCCTGAGGAAATAAAATGGTAGCAGTAATGGGGGGGGGGGCACAGAACCAAGTTCACGTCGCCTTCATGAAGCCGACTTCTCACCCTCTGAGAGACCCCTCATCCTCTCTGACTCAGGCCATTGAAACAGTCTTTCAGAATGGAAACTTCAGTGGGGATGGGCTATTTTCATGATTTTCAAGTGTTTGTTTTATCAGCCTTAACTAATATTTTGTGTGCAAAATGAAAGATGAAATATCTTGTTATTTTTGTTTTACCTCAGCCATAATCAACCATAATTTTTCAAGCATATGTTTCCATTTTACTTTATGTTGCAAAGTCTCTGAATGCAGTCCCAAGTGCCTACCTTAACTACACCTCATAGAGGTGGTAAATCGCCTCTTCGCAGCTGCCCTGTGGTTAGAGACAGCTTCCGGCAGCGGCTGGGATGGGCAAATGACCTCGGCTCCTGTGGGCCTCTATCAGCGGTGGTCCATGTTATTGATAGTAGCGGAGATATTGACAGTCTGTGCTTGGAAGGAAAATAGGAGTTTGATATGACATATTGTGTGTCTCAGCAAGACTCATAAATAATTTTGACAAGTTTTTGTATGCATGGGAAAGTCCTTGATTCAGCCTCCCATAAAAATAAACTTCTATTATGGAATGTATTTGTCAAGTGGCTGCTTGATGGATGGAGCTGCGTTTACCCCTTGGCAGTTCGATGAGTTTTAGATGCACAGCTTACCAGAGAGGATTTACGGGCAGTACAGAAATAATTATTCAGTATGAAATGCATAATTCCTGTACCTGAATTTTCATTTTTTATTATATTTTGTTTCTGTTGCATTTCTGGTCTCTAAAACAAAAGAACTTGCTTTCCCCCACCATCACCCCTTAGAGCTGTTGTTTGTAGAGGGGCTTGTGTTGAACAACTGAATTCAGCCCAGATCTCAGACCCTGTCCCAAACTTAGCTGGTATATTTTCATTGAATGGGTGATTTTAGTTTTTTAACTTAAGAGAGATTTATTCTAAAATAAATAAATAAAGATAAGCTATTTGGAAATTTTATTTTTATTAATGGGATTGAAAACTTTAGACATAGATTGTCTCATTTTTCCTGAGATTTTCACAGCTATTTATTTATTTGAACATGGTTGCTCATATACATTTCTGTTGCATAGAACAAAATTTTGAACTTAAATTCTTGCCTCTTTAAACTTTAAGTCTTTTTTTCCTGAATTATATTTAGAATTGCTTTCTCATCAATCATGCACACTCTAAGTTAGCATCTTTGAATAGGTTAGAAACTTTAGAAAGTATTAAATTCCCATGTGCTTATGACATTGTCGGGCTTGTGACAGGCATTACATGACGTGCTAGATGATACGTGTTGGAATATACCATATGTCTGACTTGGAAATGTGTGTTTGGGAAAACCAAAGTGAACAGTTGGCCCAAAGGAGTTTTGATTCTTTATTAGAACATAGTACTGACTTTTTATAAGAGTTTCCATTTGCTGACTCTTTGTTAAAATGAAGTGTGGGATCTGAATGGGAAGCTGTGGTGAAGACACAGTACATAAACTTTGGAAGGCCTGTTTAGGGATGTGCCTCTGAACCACTTTATTTGGTGTGTCCCCTTTGCATGGCTGCTGTCATCCTCTCTGCCCTCTTGCTCATTGCTCGAGAGTGGTTCCTTAATTTTATTAGTCTTTTCAAAATAGCAGCTCCTTCCTATTACATCTTTGTTTTATGTTTAATAGATTCTGTTCTTATGTTTTATTTCCTTCCTTTTCCTTTTTGGTTTACTCTTTTTTTTTTTCTTCTGACTTCTCAAGTTGATTGCTTAATCACTTGTCCGATTTCTGTGCTTTATGAGCACCAATGCTAAAGGGCCCGAATTTCCCTCTAAGTAATGCCTTAGCTGCAACTTCTAAGTTTTAATATTCTAGAACTTCTGAAAAATCTTTCAGCTCGGGAACCCTGGGTGGCGCAGCGGTTTAGCGCCTGCCTTTGGCCCAGGGCGCGATCCTGGAGACCCCGGATCGAATCCCACGTCGGGCTCCCGGTGCATGGAGCCTGCTTCTCCCTCTGCCTATGTCTCTGCCTCTCTCTCTCTCTCTCTCTCTGTGTGACTATCATAAATAAATAAAAATTAAAAAAAAAATCTTTCAGCTCTAAATGCTTTCTGATTTCCATTGTGATTTCTTCTTCAATCTCTTATTTTAAATTACTCTTTGACTCTGTGATGTGTATGGCTTTACTCCTTGTTATTAATCTATAATTTAAAGCACTGTAGCCAAAGAATGCAAGGTCAGGGCACACAGAATGAAACAGCTGCTGCCTTCAGGGGCTCTCAGTCTCTAGTAGAGAAGATATGTTAGTAGGTAATTACCCTGCAACACAAGAGGTGCCAGAAGGAACATTTGTATCAGATGCCACAGGGCACACATAGAGGCTCTCTCAGCACCACAATCAGGATGTGCTGTGTTGGAAGCTAGGTTATGAAGGTGTTTTCTAGACAGAGAGGTCCATGTTATTTGAGGCAGGAGGAGTAATCCTTGCAATGCATAGGCTTGCAGTGGGTAAATTCGGTGTGGCTGGTCAAAGACCTTATGTTGGGGAGTATCTGGGGACAAGGCTGCAAAGTAAAACTAGGAACAAATTGTGAAGATCTTTGGATGCTACGTTGAGGAGATGAGACATAACCTTTGGGTGTTGAGGAGTCTATGGGAATTTTATTGATCACCCCTTTGCAAGTCCCTAGAAGGATACAGCAAGTATCTATTGCATACCTGCAAGTGTGGTAGGCACAGCCCTGACAGGAGATAGAAATGGCCACAGGCTTTGCTGTCTAGTGGAGGGGAAGGGCACTACCACCCTTCTGCACAGGATTTTGTTGTCCAGTTCTACAATGCTGTGAAGGAAAAGCACTGGGTCCGCGGAAGGCTAGAGCTGTGGCATGACCCCATGTGAGTGTCTGGGGAAGCCCTTCTGGGGAAGTGGCTTTTCCACTCCCCTTTGAGGTGGAGCCACCTGGTGGCTGGGCCTGCAGAGGTGGCCTGGGGAGCCTGAGCATCCTTGTGCACCTTGCCACTTCCTTAAGGTGACTCCCTAGCAGGAGGATCCGGGAGCCATTGATTGCAGAGCTTTGGTGCATATTGCCAAATTGCCCTGGACTGAACTGCTCTGTGGGAGGTCCCCAAGAGTGCCTTCCCCTCGCCCTGTCCAGCGTCACGGTCTCATGGTTGCTCAGGGCTCTTCCCTGCATTTATCACACCTTTGTGCTGTCAACTTGGTGGACTCCTTGTTCGTCTTTTACCTCCAGTGATGTGTTGTGCCTCTAAGATACTTGTGTGTGGTGTCCGGCTTTAGTGTCATACCTTTTTATTTCAGGGTTATAGGAACATTTTGATTATATTCTGGATTTTTATGGTCTTACTTTTTAAAAATAACCTTCATTCCATTTGGACATATTTTGGTATCAAGTTTGACCTATAGATCTAATTTCATTTTCCCCCAAAGTGGCTATTTTCCCAGCGTATTTATTGAGTAATCCATACTTTCCCTCTTTGATTTGAAATGCCACCCTTACCTCGTATTCAGTTCCTACGCCTGTTTTATCTTCTCTCCAGGTTCTTTATTCTGCTTTTTTCACTGTCTCTCTTCTCCCACCTGCGTTGTTCTTCTCTTTTAACATAGAGGAGGACAGATCGCTGTCATTTCTCTTATCTCACACGTTCTTCAAGAATATATTTCTCTCTCTCTTTTTTTTTTTTTTTTTTTACTTTTTTTTTTTAAAGATTTTATTTATTCATGAGAGACGCAGAGACACAGGCAGAAGGAGAAGCAGGCTCCCTGCGGGGATCCCAATAAGGGACTTGATCCCAGGACTCCAAGATCACACCCTGAGCCAAAGGTAGATGCTCAACCACTTAGCCACCTAGGCATCCCAAGAATATATTTCAAGCAAATTGTCATCTTTATAATTTTAAAACTTCCTTTATAGAACACTATTTCTCACTATTTACTTCAGCTTTTGGTTCTTCAACCAGTAGTTATCCCCATATAGTAAATTTTTGGTAGCAATTGTGTATAAAATTTTTCAATTATACATCACTTCTATATCATTTTTATTGGTATATAGAAGAGCTATTTATTTTTGTCTGTTTTTCTTCTATCAAGCCACTGACCTCTAGCCCATTAGTTCAGAGCTGATAATTTTGCACATTATAGGTAGTCTCATATATTTTCATCCACTGGCAATAAGTGGTAGACAGGGAAGTAACCAAACTATAAAGCCTAGCATGTAGTTGAATGAATGAAATAAAAGTCTGCCCAGCTCAGGTGCATCAGCCCTGTACATTCCATATACAGGATACACAGTTGGTAACAGACTTATTTATAAGTGTAGTGCCTCCAGGAGGATTAAACCATATACTCCTTAATCATTAACTTGATTCCTAGCCAAGTGTTACATAACTTGAAATAACTTTTGTAAGTGTGAATTAGGGAAGAGACTAGGAATTTTGTGACAGTGGCAAACTAGACGAATAGTTTGTTCACAATTTTGGGCGCTGTGATAAGCTTGTCATGTATACAAAACCATTTGATCTTCATAATAACTACTGTAGGAGCATTATTATCCTTGTTTCACAGTAAAGCAAGTCCAGACAGATAAGTTTTAAGTGACCTTGTTCAGGGTACAAATGGCAGAGCCTGGGTTTGAACTCATGTAGTTTGAGTCCAGAACCCAACTCCCAAGCACTGTGCTGCACAGTGCAGCACAATCACGGGCACTATGCTAAGCAAATGAAACCACACTCAGAAAACAAAGTACTATGTTAATCAATTTACATGAAATTCTAAAATAGGCAAAACTAAGGTTAAAAAAAAAAAGCCAAAACAGTGGCTGCCTCTGAGTGCAGACAGGGAGAATGGGCATGGGGAGCTTTGTGCAGCAAAAGATTCTGTGCAGTGACAGAGCATGGGGTACATGGGTATATCCAGTTGTGAAAATGGGACCGTTAAGATTTGTACACTTGCATGGATATAAATTTTACTTTAAGAAAACTAAAAAGAATTGAGTGGAGTTGTGAGGATGGGAGGTCAGAATATTGATCTAATCTTCTGATATTGATTGTGGAAACTGGGTGATGGCTTTATGAGGGTTTATTGTACTATTCTGCTCATGTTACATATTTTGAATCGTTTACAATGAGGACCAGCTCTAGGGCAGCAGGTGAGTCTCACACCAGCACCCAGACCAACCCATTCCATTCTGACCCCTAGTTGCCCATGTCTGTGTTTCTGAGTCCCATGTTGAAAAATGAAGAAGGAATGAAAGAAGACGGGCTCCAAGCAGATGTCAAGGCATTTCCTACCCTTAGCTTTGTGCACAGAGAGCATTCAGCTAGCTTCTCGGTGGATAAGAGCATGAGCAACAGGATCCAGCTCACGTCCCCCAACAGCTCCAGCCCGACTGCTGATGTGTACTTTCCTGATGGGCAAGTCTTCCAGGTGTCCCTGGGAACTGTCCACGCAGTGTCCTGGCTCCTCAGGCTCTCCATCCTATCAACCTACCTGCCAGGGGTGGGAGAGTCACAGAGACTCAGACACAAAGGTGGACAGACTCACACATGGGTCATTAGCCTGCAGCCGAAACCCGAGTGGCCTCACCCCTGCCAGGAAGGCCCTTGCTTTAAAGGGACCTGTGACTTAAAAAGAAAGAAAAAAAAAATGTGAATGTGGAAGGTGGCACTAAGTGAAAAGCCCCACTTCTTATCCAGCTGGAATCTATAAACTTGACACACATTCTTTTACTAGAAAATAGCTTATTCTGGAGACATGTGGATAGTTACCAGTGGGTAAGAAAGAGGGATGGTGACCAGGCCTGTGACACAAAACTATAGACAAGAGGTCACTCTCTGAGAAGCCTCCGCATCCCACCCCCCAGACTTTGCTTACTTGGGATTGAAGCAGCCGAAACGTTTTGTAAGCAAGTCAGTCTGTCACTGGGAGAAAGGCTCTAAATGAAGATGGGGGCCCAGGCCTCCAGGGGTTTGGAGATGAGCAGTTTGGGCCAGAAGGCTTTCTGAAGGACGTGTGTCTGAACGGGGCCATGAGAAGGGCACCCCCGGCAAGCATCAGCAGTTATGTCCGCAGGAAGGCAAACATTGGGCACAGGATATGTGTGTTGGGATGTCGTAGGAGATGAGTGATGGGGCAAGCGCTTTGCTGGCCTCATGTTTTTAAGCGGGGAGAGGATGGCAGGAGAGTGAATGTGATTAATTGATTGATAAAAAGCAGTCTTCTTGGATCTCACTTCCACATTCTTTGAACTAATTAATTAAAAGTTATAATTAAGTCCATTTCCTACCCAGCACTTAGGTAGGGCCTTCCTTGCATTCTTTATTCCTTTGGAACATAAACGTGTAAATTAGCTTTAATCTATAGCTGAGAGTTAGTCCAGCAAACAGATGTAGAAGAGCAATAAAATTAAAAGCACAATGAGTGGAAATCCTGAAGAGGCATTGACTTAGAAGAGCCCACATTACCTAAATCACTGACAACAGTATTTCTTGGACTCCTGAAGAGGCCCCTCGTCATCGCGGGAGCCACATTCTGACCGTGGGCTCACAGGTGGGAGGGAACTGAGGTCTGCCTCCCAGGGGTCCCCCAGCACTTCCGCGTTTGGTCCTGCCTGTGAGATGTGCCGAGAGGAGCGGGGGTGAGTGTTTCCACAGGCCCTGGATGGTGGGCGGGTTGGGGCACTGCATCAGGTGGTCCATCCAGGTGATGCGGGATGTGCGGCCTGGTGGAGGCTCGCAGTGGCACAGAGGATGCGGGACCTCGTTGCAGAGTCCTGCGGGTCCTATGAATGGTTTTTCTATCACTTCCCATGTCTGATGCCCGCATAATGCCCACATAACCGCAAACTGTGTTTCCATCACGTTTACTGTGTGTCTGTGGTCAGAAACGTTTGTGCTTTGGATCCCAGCAGTAGCAGTCTGGCCAGCAGCCTGCGTGGCTTCCCAGGTCCTTGCACTGCGTGGCCCTGGTGGGACCCCCAAGGCCTGACTCCGGCCCTTCCTGTCTCACCGGAGGGCCGGGGAGTCCTCTTTGCCGCATACATTTCTTCCTACGGGCTGGACTAACCCATGTTCCACATGCCTACCATTAGGGGTCTAATCTAAATGGACATTTCACTTAAGGAAAAGCACTCATGTGGGTAGCAAACTAGTCTTTTATCTATGAGACACTGCTGTTGGGGGCACCTGGGTGGCTCAGGTGGTTGAGCATGGGATGCTTGACTTTGGCTCCTGTGGTGGTTTCAGGGTCGGGAGATGGAGCCCCATGTTGGGCTGGGCATGGAGCCTGCTCAGGATTCTGTCTCCCTCTCCCACTGCCTCTCCCTGGCCCCCCACTCCTGTTCTCTGAGGAGAAGAGGGTGGGCAGGGAAAGCCTTCTAAAACGCTGCTCTTTCTTGCTAGCAGAGAGCAGTCCCTTAGGTACAGTCAAATCCTCACAAATGGAACAGAGAACTTTGCCTCCCCGAATGGCCCAAAGGAAGGTGTACTTTATCTGATGCCAAGCTGGGAGTAGAAAACTTGATGGGAATTAAGTACCTAGAAGATGGGCATGGAAATGTGGCTTGAAATCTGAGTCTTAAAAAAAAAAAAAAAAGAAAAAGAAAAAGAAAAAGAAATCTGAGTCTTACATATTAAGCCACTCCTTGTTTGTGCTCGGTTTTCATTTTCCTTATTAGAAATTTTTAATTTACCAAATAACTGACTTACAACAAATGAAACAACACATACATACAAATGAAGAAAACCGTCTCACAATCCACAGGTCACTGTTCAGAGCTCGGTCTACACCCCACCTTCCTACAGGAGTGAAGGCACATGTCCCTCTTCACTGCTTTGGGAAGCAAAGGAAAGTAATACTGTACACATAATTCTGTAACTTGCTGCTGTCCTCTAGGCCAGTAGATACGGATATAATTACTCATCTGAATAAGAGCATGAACACATCATAGTTTATTCAGCATTTCCCTTACACACGGACGGTCGGGTTGTTTCTCTTCTGTGCCACTACAGATGGTGCTATGTTAAATATCATTGCACATGAAAAATATCTGTGCTTACAACAACGTGAATCCAAGTAGCAGAGGAAAAGAAGTAAGATAGTAAGAAAATACTGATCCATTTAAATATTTTACCTAAGTCAGAAAATACTTGTGAGTGGTATTTAATGCATGCTTGTTGAATGAAAGAAGAAATATTGGATTTTTCATCTCAGGATTTATAAGTTATCAAGTAGAGTCTACTGAAATGATACTACCATTTTTGCAGCCAAAACTTGCATCGTAATCCCACTTTGAAAAGGCTTATAAGAGGAAGTTACAATTATGGGGCAAATCTGGTATATTTGTTTGAAATACTTTCTGTATGAATTTTGCCCAATGACAAATGGACTTTTTGCGTTTGGGATGGTTTTTTAATAGCCCAGTAAAATTTACATAAATCTTTATTAGGAAGTGTGGGATCTAAATTCATAGTGTGTCTAAATATATCATGTGGTATATTAAAACACTTTCTTAAACCTGCAACAAGAAGTTCCCTCCTGGCTATTGATACATTTAAATGGTAAAGTGGCTCCTGCAAACATCTGTGGCAGCTGTTTGCTTTGACAGTGGGGCTCTCACACTGTAGGATGTGGGCAGTACTTCCTCGAATCCTATCCCTGGGCCCCCACTGCCTCCGCTCTGTGAGTTAGCCAAGGTGAACACTGTCAGGCATCCCGGTACGGTCAGAACAGACAGGGTGAAACAGCAAGTTCTGGGAGAACCCAGTGTGTGAGGCTTCAGTGATTTATGATCATTTTAACCCCCAGCCGTGCTTTCCAGTTTTACCGAACTTTGCAGGAGGCTCATAGCAGTGACTCCAAAGAAAAGTATTTCTTCCAAATTATTGACACCCTGAATTAGGTTAGTAATAATAGGTTAGAAGCAGATACTCCCCATGATCACATGGATCATGCATCTTGACAGAATTTGTTCTGTAAACCTCTACAGTTGAACACGGATTAAGGGGAAAAAAACTTTGTTGTAAGTTTGCTGTTTTTCAATTCAGGTTGTTACAGAAATGTTAACCTAATTTCACAATAGAAAAAGGGAAATATAAATACCTTATTCATGATTGACTTATTCATTAGAATAACCTGTTTTCACTTTCAGTACATGCTAGATTCATTGACTAGCTCTATAGAGGTTTTTTTTTTTCTTTCTCCCCATCCCCCCTCAACTGACCCAGTATCTAACTGCAGAAGAGGCCCATTTTTTTTTTCCATTTTTTTTTTTTAATGGCTCCTAGAAGGTTCAGTGCACAGCCTATGTCACCGCAGCACTTGACACAGAGCACTTGATTCTGTAAGGGGGAGAAGGAAATCCTGCCTGGTGCCCATAGAGTTGGAAACTTTCTTGCCTAATGTTTGCTATATTTATTTAGCCTATAATTGAATACACAGTCATTTTGCTGTGCTGCAGATTGCCTATGTGGGAGTCAGGATGCATATTTAATGCCTGATTTAAAAAGAAAAATAGATGCAGTGACATGTGGGCAATTTTAGGAAAGTGTGTTCTGTGTAAATTCAAATAAAGGTTTGGGAGAAACTCGTTTTTCTCTTTCTTAGTGAAGACGTGATGTTTCACAGCAGGAATTGTTGTAGATCCATATTTATTAAGTGATGAGTAGTTGTTTTTTTCCTTTGCACTTTTAATGACAAATTCAAATGGCAGCAGAGAAAAGAATCCCTCCTTACTTTGGAACACACCCCTTCCTTTCCTCCTTTATCAGTCTCGAATAAAAAGGCTAAAAGGCTTTGTCTAAAAGAGAAAAACATGTGGCTTAGTTACTAGAGGAAAGAAAGCCAGCAGAAATGTTCTCTGGAATTTTGCCCATGAAGCAAGGTGAAAACAGAAGCATTCACATTTAGTGAAATGTGTGTTAATTGGAGAGGATTGGTATCGTGGTTTAAGGGAGCGTCATGTACTCCCTCCGAATGGAAAGGCGGGAAGTTCAGCCTACGGTCCACTGGACCTTGCTCACGTTGTCTGCAGGACCACCTGGGACCCCTCAAAGCTCTGGTAAAACTGTTCCTAAAGTTCATATACTCTCCAAAAATAAATGAAGCAAGTGTTCTGTTTGCCTTATATTTTTGTCTGTGTGTTTCCTTGACTTTTGCCTTTTGTAATTACAGATAAATGACATCCAGAACATAAAATAAGCCCATTCAGGCTCAGTATGTCAGTGTATGGAGTACTCTTTCTGTTTAGCTGGAGTTCTTGAGGAAATTTGTTCAGTACTCGACATTTCTATTGCCAAAAAGACTTCAGATTGCAGGTCAAATTCTATAGAAGCTTTTATATTTTCTAAGGGAAAGCCTTGAACTTTATGTAACTGCTACCAGATGAGTAGTGGTGCTTATTTGGGTTGCCTGGTCCCAGCTTAGCTAAGACGTAGGCGAGGGGGAACAAAGCAAGCTCCGATAGTCAGTATGTTCACCTCGTGTTTCACCTTATTCAGGCTTCTAAAGTTTTACGTTTTCTAAAGAAAGTAGGTAAGGTTTGCACTTTGGGGCTTAGGGAATTAAGAAATGAAAATGTTTGGGTATCATTGAGTACCTGGTCACCGACTTGACTTTTGTGGAGTTTGGTGCTCCAAATACTTACACTATTTTAGTCCTTCAGACATTCTCAGATGGTCCCTCCTCCTTTTCCCCAGCTGCTGGCTGACACTAAATGCCCCCATTTTCATTTATTCTAACGGAAGTCATCTCTACTACCTTCTTGAAGATCAAGACATCTTCTTTCTTGTCCTTTTATCTTCCTCCAAGTAACTCTGAGTTTGCTTTTAATAAAGATGCACACAACTGCACATTCTTAACCAAATCAGGGCTTTTCATTCCAGATAAATGATTCCTCTAATCTTGCCACTTACCCTCTTAAGTAGTCAGATTCTTTTTCTTTTGGCCATTTTTAAGCCATCAACCAAAATAAAATATGTGATAAATGAAGTTTAATGTGTTGAGGGTAAGGGACATGAGTTACTTTGTCTCCATTAATCTTTTCCATTGACATTTCAAGTACTTTTACTTGTTTGTTTTCTTAATCTAAGCTGAAAGTAAAACGTAAAGATAATTTATCCTCGTTGCTGTTTTTTCTTCCTTTAAAATTTGTAAGAATTGAACAGGACTGTGCAGATGAATAGGAAGTCAGTTTGTGGGTGTTGTACTCCAGCAATAGTAGCTACTTCACACCAGCAAGATGGGAATTTCATAGTAGCTTAAGAAACATATCTCCTATTACCTGGTTTGGACACCTGAGACAAACATTTTGAAGTGGAGGTTGATGGAGCCTGACTAGATTAATTGAAACACTAGAGTATCTATTTCCTTCCCCTGTATATTCTATGAGTGAGCTGATTTGGGAGGGAATACTAATGTTGCTCTTATTATGCTTTTGCTGTTATTCAGAATAATGTGAGAGGGATATAGCTTCTAGAATATTTCTGTGTGATCTGAAGAAATGCTAAAGAATAGACTTTTAAATTAGAAAATGTAAGGCAATAAACATTTAGCCAAAAAAATCAATAAAGAAATGGAAGTAACAGTTACTAGCAATTCAATTAAGTCTGTATCATATGTAAACTTACCCTCAGCAGCCAGGTATAGATGCTTATATTTACTGAAATGTAACACTCATATACTATTTGAAAACAAGATGACATATAACGAGCAATAAAACAATGAAATATTCTTAGATTGCCAATCTGCTTCTGAATAAATGAGATGATCTCCAGTTCAGGGAAAGAAAACAACTTAAAGTTGTCTAAAGAATTATATGGAGATAATGGAGAGTTTATACATATGTTCTTTATTGATCATTCACAGAACTTCAGATTTTCTAGCTAGAGTGACAGCTGAGTTATTTGCCCATCCCTAGTGACTGACAACAGGTAATGGAAAGGCTTTTACCATGATATAACAGCACAGAATATTTCCTAATTTACTACTGTCGTTCTCATCAAAAGTACCCCAGCAAAAAACACTAGATTTATCACTTCAATTATTGGAATTTCACATTTCGTTTAGGGAGACATGTTTCTATAATGTGACAGGCTTTACAGATCTTGAACTTCTTCAGACATTGCAGTTATCAGGGTAATTGGAGAGAGATATAAATGAAAACAGTTGTTATAGTTTTATAACTTTTAATGGTGTCTACTGGCAAGAAATAAAACAGACCATCGAGTGATAGTCTTAGCTATCCTGTGTGTATTTTGAAAAGCTTTTTTTTTTCCCTCAGTTTAAAAAACCTTTTTAATCTAAAAGTGGACAGGAGGGATCCCTGGGTGGCACAGCGGTTTAGCGTCTGCCTTTGGCCCAGGGCGCGATCCTGGACACCCAGGATCGGATCCCACGTCAGGCTCCTGGTGCATGGAGCCTGCTTCTCCCTCTGCCTCTCTCTCTCTCTCTCTCTCTGTGACTATCATAAATAAAAATAAATAAATAAATAAAAGTGGACAGGAACTACATTTAAACCATTATAATGTTATAATTTCAAATGTATTTTTTTGGTATTATGATTTTCTTAAAGATTTTATTTATTTATCCATGAGAGACACAGAGAGAGGCAGAGACATAGGGAGAGGAAGAAGCGTGTCTGCATAGGGAGCCTGATACAGGACTCGATCCCAGGACCCCGGGATCACAACCTGAGCTGAAGGTAGACACTCAACCACTGAGCCACCCAGGGGCCCTGGTATTATGATTTTGAGTAGTGCCAGAAATCCCATGTGAGGACAAATATTAGAAGCCACATATTTACAACATTAAAATGGTGAATGTTGGGATCCCTGAGTGGCTCAGCCGTTTGACACCTGCCTTAGGCCCGGGGCGTGATCCTGGAGTCCCGGGTTCGAGTCCCACGTCGAGCTCCCTGCGTGGAGCCTGCTTCTCCCTCTGCCAGTGTCTCTGCCTCTCTCTCTCTCTCTCTCTCTCTCTCTCTGTGTGTGTGTTTCTCTCATGAATAAATAAATAAAATCTTTAAAAAAAATAAAATGGTGAATGTTTATTCACTTCAGCATATAGAACTAGAGATCTGTTCTGAGTCAAAAACTTTTGTCTTTTCCTGGTTCACCTACTTCAGAGCTAGAATCTTCATTTTCTCATTTCCTTATTTGGGACTAACTTCTTAAATTAGGTAATTAAAATACATGGTAACAGTTACACGTCGTTTTGACCTCAAGCACTATGTAGTTTCAGCTTATTTCAATATGAGAATCATCACAATTTTTACTACTACTTTTGTTATTAATATTACTCCTGCTGTGATAGGACTTAAGATAGGGCATATTTCCAATGCAAGATATTACTGCATTGGCACCATTGTGTATCGAATGAACTACTCTGACTCCGATTCCTGTTTGGAATGAGGTTTAATGGCATGGTAAAATTAATAATGTACTGTATTACCATCTGACTGTCCTACTAAAGGTAAGGAATTTAGGATAAGGATATTGGTAATAATCAAGGGCCAGCCAAATCTGTTATAATTGTAATTTTCATCCTATGAGTTTTCCCCAGGAATAAAATTACATTTTTCTGATTTCTGCCCAACAATGACATTAGCTTTCTTTCATTCTGGTATCTTTTAGTTTAGTGCCACTACTATTAATACCTCTGTATTTCACCTAAGCATGTCAGAAGAGCTGAAAATGGAAAAGAACCAGTAGTATTTGTAGCCACTGTTATCACGATTGCCCTGAAGGCCAAGTAGAAGAATTTTATTGTAGCTTACTCATTAGTTCACCAGGTCCCAGGCAAAGCAACTCAAACATTTTTACCACCTGAAGACTTGACCAACTCAGCAGTAATCCAATATAAAGCCGAGTGGTAGTAAGAACCAATTCATTCATTTTTTTTTTCTTTCCACAAGTATTTACTGAGTATCTACTATGTTTCAGGTATAGAACAGAATTTGTACAGTTAGTTATATCTGAGATCCTGGTAAAATAATATGTAAGTAATTACTGTTACTAATTAAGATAAATAGTGACAAGCATTTTGAAGGACTTTGCAGTTCACTGAGTATTTTTCATTTACAGTACTCACTCAGTTAGGTGGATATAATCACTTGGCCCAGGTTTCTAGACCTGCTAGAGGGATACTTTGTAACCTTAGAGGAGGTTAATTGCTCGGTTTTTCAGGGTTAATGATTCACATACTCTGTGTTAGCTTAAAGGAAATTTGAACTATTTTTTCCAAACTCCACATGGCCCTCCTTTGTAGAAGGGCTAGAGATCCGTTTATTTTGGAAAGAGGGGGAAAAGATGTTTGGGCTGAAGTTTTTCCTGGTCTGTGTGGAGTAGCCAAGATGCAGGTACCTTTGAGCAACCACCCAGTTACCATGCCTCAAGGCAATTACGTGGTGACTGATGGAATCCGGTTCATGCACAATAGTTCACTTTTGACACACTGGCTGGTAGCTCCATATCCAGGCTGTGAGCAAATGCTCATGGCTAATGGTCAGCATCCACCTGCTGCCGGTCACTCATCCCTCCCCCGCTGCTCACTCTGTCTCAGCGGCCACCACCAGTCATCGGTAGCCTCCTCGCTGCCCTTCCTGCTGCCACCCCTGCTCCACTGCTGTCGGATTTCAGTACTGTAGCCAGAGGAACCCTTCAGAAGTAGCACTGCCCAGGGGAATGTGCAATGAAGGAGAGAATTCTAGCTCAGAGCTGTTCACCACATGTGGCTATTGAGCACGTGAAATATGGCTAGTGCAACCAAGGACCTGAATTCTCAATTTTCTTTTGTTTTAGTTAATTTAAATTTTAATTAACCACAAGTGGCTAGTGGCTATCATATTTGACAGTGCAGTTCTGAAACATAAGTCAGCGCATGTCCCTTTGCTTCTCAGAACTCTTCGTGGCTTACCATTTGACTCACAGTAAAAGCCAAAATTTTCACACTACCTGACACAGCTTCCAAGCTTTATCTGTGTATCTTTTCCTCTTATTGCTCTGCTCCAGCCACACTGGCCTTCTTGCTATTCTCAGATGTAACAAGCATGCTCTGATCTCAGGGCCTTTGCACTTTAGACAGCTATGTGGTCTGCTTCCTCTTCTACTTTCAGTCTTTGCTGAGATCAGCTTTTCATGAAGGCTTTTCTAACTGCCCTACTTAGACTGAACTTCCCTTACCCTCCATCCCCATCATGTTCCACATGGTGCCATTCTTCAAGATGCTCAATCAGAGATTGGGGCATAAGACTTCATCAGATCTCTGTTCTGTCAGCAAATGCTCTAGGCTAATCTTCAAAATATATCTGAGATCATCTGGAACACTTTTTGTTTTGCTTATTTAATTTGTATTATTTTCCTGTCCTTCTAGAGTAGAAGCCACATAAAGACAGGGTTATTCACTGCTGCACCCCCACATCTCCAAAAAGTATCTGGCACATCAGTGTGTTTAACACTTCAGATGATTAAATAAATAGGTGAAGATACAGCATTAAGAATAATCTAGCAAAAGGTCCACTAAGCAAAGCATAATTGGATTCAAAGAGAAATGCTATAAACACAATTGAGGTGGAGTGTTTAATTCTTAGCAGTCAGTAACTCAAGAAGAAAAACCAAGTCTAGCATTTGGATAATATAATTAATAAGATGAAATTAATAAATATATTTAACTTGGCATCATTAAACATAGCATTAACTTTATAATCAAAGTTCCATGGAAAGGTATGGAATTTATAACTAGCTTTAAAGGAAATTTTAGTACATTTTAAAAACCAAGAATCACCAAGTCATATTCTCTGTTTGCAATATGATAAACAATAAAAGTTTAAGCAGGAAAAACAATCACCTGTAAATATTAAAATACTTTATAATATGGAAAAAAGATCAAAAATATAGTGGCAGACTATTTAAAAAGTAATAAAAAATAAAATGTCATATTAGAACCTATAGAAGTTGACTGGTTGAACTCAGAAATAAATGCAGTCTTAATGCTTTTATAATTGTTTTCATTTATTCATTGAATTCATTCATTTGTTGAATTTCATTCAAAATGAATTTCATTATTATTTCATTTATTTCATTTCATTCACTCATTCAGAAAGGTAAACTGAATTATTTTGGACATTCCAAAAATGTCAGCAAAAAAGAGTAATAAAATAATTCAGTAAAAGCAGTAATAAGTGACCTAGAAAACAGAAAAACAAAAATTAATAAATTCAAGTTATTTCAAGTAGAAATTAGGCAAATCTAGCAAATCAAGAAAAAAATTCAAATTGAAATATTTATTATAACAACTGATAAAAAGACAGGGCTCCACATAAGAGAAGCTGTATAATAATATAAGGTTGACAAGTTTTGAAAATGTCAACAAATGGTGTGAGAACAAATTGAGACCTATTTCATTTTCTACTGTTCTAGAAAGCTTTATGACATGGGAATTACAGGTTTTGCAAGTCTGAAAATTTCAAGAGTAAATTTTTTGAGCCCACATTCTTTTACAAAGCACTCCTATGTATTAATTTCTAAATGCCCTCCATTCCTTCTCACTTACCAGTCTCATAAACCTCTTAGAATAGAGAGACCTAAAATCTTCAATAAAACATAGTAAATAGAATAATCTGTTCACACACATTTAAAAGTCTGTAGCATATTAGAAAATCCCTCAATTTCATCAGTTGGATTAAATTAGAAAGTCAAATGATTATCTTGAAGAAAAAGATAAAGGATAAGAGAGCCATTTGATATAAAACCACTTTCTAATGAAATTGAAAAGAATGAATAGATGGTGTTTGCATATTTTCTTTACCCAGTAAAAAATTTGAGGTAGCTTACACAAAATATGTAAATCGTACAAGTATATAAAATAATATCCAAGAATATAATATAAAGGTAAAAGTTTTGTAAAGATAAGGATCCTAGCCAGGGATGAGAAACTGACTTCCTATACTGCTGAAAACTGTATAGCATAAAACCTTCCCCTAAGAATCAAGGACAAACAAGATTGCATGTGACCACTGTTATTATTTTAAGTAGCTTTGGAAGTTCTAGTTAATAATAAAATTAAAACCAATGAAAGTATAAAAAGAGGAGAGTTGTTATTTTGCTCATAAATTTTCTATGCCTAGGAAGTTTTGTGAGAATTTTAAAACTATGAAATTAATGGCTTGGTAAAATGTTGAATGTAAGAATAACATACAAAAATGAAGAACCTTCCTATATTGTAGCTATAACTAGTTAGAAAAATACTAGAGGGATAAATCCCATTTACAATTCTAACAATAACAACAAAATAGAATATTGTCTATGCCCATTTCAAAAAGTTAATTTCTCTATTTGAAAAACACAGTTTTTATTGATAAGTATAGAAGATGAATTAGCAGAATGTTTATTATTTTCACAATGGGAAGACAAGAGTTCTTCCTCTCTAATTTGTAGTTGTAATTCTAATAAACCCTGAGCAGAATACCTGGAGTTCTAACACTTAGAGACAAAGTGACAATAATGAAAACTGTGCCACGGATGGAGGATGGCAGTGTGACTGTTCTTCCTGAGTGGTCCCCTATATTGCAGACCCTGAGCCCAGAGGTGTGATGTATCTCCTCTCATTTCATCTTCGTACCAGCCATAGGAAATAGGTACTGTCTATCTTCCCTCTTACGATGAGAAAACTAAGCCTCCTTTAAGATCTACTAAATGTCAAAACCAGGATTCAGAGGGAAGTACACCTGACTTTAAAGCTTTAAGATGGTGTAACTAAGCAGGAGATCAAATAAATTCATCAACATCAGTATGTTATATGTAATTGGATAATATATATGTATGTATGTGTATGTATATATTCTTCAAGAGGACTCAGAAATCAGTGGTGAAGGGATATATTATTTAATATTTAATAATTGTATGAGACTTAGGATAGCAAATAACCAATTTATAGAGTTTTATTGGACACAATTCACAAAGATAAATGTTAATACATTAAAGAGTTAAATGTAAAAGTAAAGTATAATTGTTTATAGCAATAGAATTGAATAGACATCAAAATCCCAAAGAGGGAACTTTCTTGTAACTTTAACAAAACAAAGAAACAACAAAGGAACAGATTGATAGATTTAGCTATAAGATAAGCTAAATTTTGTATGTCCAAAGTTCCCCGAATAAAAAGCCAACCAGAAGACAGATAAAATATCTTTCATCAAATAATACATTAACGTTTTAGATCTTTTTATATAAAGAGCTCATGGAAATCAACAGGGAAAACACTGAAAACAATAAATAAGTAGGTAAAAAAGAGATGACAGGTCAATCATAAAACAGAAAATACAACTTAGAAACAAACATCTGGAGAAGTGTTCATCATCCTAGCAATTAAACAAACGCAAACTTCATTTTTAAAAGAAAACAGCAATTATATACTTTCTATCAAATTAGCAAAAGAGAGACATGAAGAGTTTGATGTAACGTGCATCTGCTGCAGCTAATAGTTTTAATTGGCTTGACTTTTTGGAAAATAACCTGACAATATGAAACAAGTACCTCAAAAACTATCTTATCTGTTGACATAAGAAAGAGAGAAGAGAGAGAACTACCTCACTAGTGCTACTTATAAGTAGTCTGAGGGTCCTGGTGGGGAGAGGGCTGTGTAAACCTCCTACACTAACTTTTGATAGCATGCAGCCACAACGGAGGGCATGGGGTGGTTTGGAGCCATATCCTCTGGTCAGGCAAACCAGGGTGTAAATTCTGCAGATGTCTTTCAGGAGTACATAGCCTAGGCCAAGAGCCTGTCCTCCCTAAACCTTGTGTGTCAGGTGGGGCTACTACTAGAATGTACTGCCTAAGAGTTTATGCGTCAGACAGTGCACATGGAAGTTACCACTTCACATACGTCATCTACTAAGCCTTGGATTATTACCTATTAGTTTGCTATCATGAATTATTGTAATTAACAGAAATTAATTATTATGATTAGCCAGTGTAAATTATATTTTAATTACAATTAATATATAATTAATAATGTATTGTATATAAATGGAATTAGTAATTAACAGTAGCAAATTTTAATAACCCCTTGTCTAAGTAGTTGTGGGAATCAAGCAGCCAGGTCAAACAACTGAATTCTTGGGGTTCAGCTCACTGGAGCCACCTGAGATTCTAGCTCCTGATAGCTGACCACTTGCTCCTGCCTCCCAGACCAACCAGAAGTGGACTTTCTTGGGCTGACAACACTTCTAGTTGGAGAGCTTTGTGGGAGGAGGAAGGCTGCAGGTGCCCCCCGCCCCCCCAATCCTAGTTGTGAATGGTCAGCTGCTCTGGCTATTGGAGCACCTCCTGGAATGCAAGTATTGGTGGTCTAGAGTAATTTATCTAATTCTCCACCTTGAATAGACCCTCCTTTCAAATGGGAAACTCTCTATTGGGTTACCTCTGTTCGCTTATTTTAGGTATTACCATGACAATTGGAGTGGTTCAAAATTAAACTACAGTACACTAGTCCTTTGTTGCTCAGTTTTGATCGATCTGCATCAGACCCTCCGTTTGGAAAGCACTGTGCTAAATTATTGTTTTGTTTTATTTCTGATGTCTGGGTTTGGGGAAGAAAATAAAAGGGCAGTGGGGTAGGAATCCCCCACCTTCGCTCAAATTCATTCTCTAACCTGGAAGCAGAAGATTGTTACCCAAAAGCAGCCTGTTCTACAACAGAAGGTGTGAATTCATGATTAAGTTTGAAAATAATGTTTTGTTTGTGGGCTTTAGTGAGAATTTTACCTTAAAGGAGTTAAGCCATTTGGAGGATTTTTATGTTTAAATTGAGTTTTCAAGAACTCCTATTTGCGTTTCGGAAAAGAACCTAAAACTGGCTTGCTGGTTTCGGGTGTGTACTTGAAGCTCTGCCCCTGTGCTGGGAAGGCAGGGAGCCCTAGAGCGGTCATGTTGAGGAGGAATTCAATCAGGGCTGATTACCTTACTTGTGGATAAAATCCCTTTATCCTCTGTGTCGTTTGATTAATTCATCATATATTTTTATCCTTTAATCATACCGCACAGAAAATGTACATAAAGGATAGAAAGAAACGTAGTTAATGTTTCCCTGTTAAGTCAAGGTTGTGAAATAATGGAGTGTGGAATTCCAAGATGCTATCTCCAGGCAAGCCAGCACTTTCTGTGACCTGTTAACCACGTTCATTTTCAAATGTGCCATCTTACTCTCATTTTACTTTTTATTAAACATTCAGACTGGTAATTCTGAAGATTTCATTTAAAGGGTGATAAATTTAAAATTCCATGTAAATGGTGTCTATTTTTAAAGGAATTATCTCAAAATAATTTTATCTCATAGGCATGTACTGTGGCAGATGTTTGCAAATCTTGGTTTAAAACTGATTGAAATATTTTAAGAAAACTGAAATAATGTCAGTGGTAAAATTTATTTTACCAAGTGCAGATGTAAGACATCAAGTTCTCAGACTGATGGCAGAATTAACAAAAAACACCATCTGGTTCAATAATTATCTGAAAATACCCATATTCTTGGATTTGTTTAATACCACTCAGTTCCCAGCTTTATTTTATCTGGGTTTGCACACCAACCAGACTAGGTTGTACAAAACGGAGACTATTTCCATCTGATCATTTTAAAAAATGTGTGTTTGCATGAATAATGAATCTTTGAATTGTTACTAAACAAGCAAATTATTTGCGTGTGTGTCACATCGGTTATCAAGTTTGCACATGTGACAGCTTCAACAGCCGTCACGTAAAATGCAGAGAGCTTGTAACCATATGTTTTTGCTTGACAAAAAGCTAAAACTCAAGATCAATTTTCAATATGGAATGCACAAATTAACACTTTAAAATGCACCACAATATGTACAGCTTGGCAAAATTTGCAGAAATAGCACGTTTCTAGATATTAACTGATATCTTTGGATTCGACCTTAAGGTATTCAATCATTTTGATTAAAAGACTGATTTCTCATAAAACCACAGTCTGTTGGAGGCGCAAAGCCAATGACATTTGAGCATTCATATATTTTCATAAACTTTGAACAATGTCAGTGAGACACCTCTTCAATCTTGGCCACACAACAGCAGAGTGTTCAATCTTTCTTTAGCTTAAGACAGAAAATTTGAATATCAGCACAGGGTTATAAATGTGGCAGTTCACATGGTGTGTTCCATGTCGATTTTTAAGGAGCAGATCTGTGCAACATAAAGAACATTTCACTTTATGCTCTTGACCACCATATCCCCTCTCCCTTCCCACCTCCACCTACCCCCACACTCCTCCCCCAGAGTCATTTGGGACAAGGGTTTGGATTCTGGTTTTATAAAACAATTCCTGTGAGGATCTTTGGGGCGGTATTGGGGGGCACTGGGCTTTTAAAAATGGTTTCTCCTAATGCTGGGTACTGCTTGGGATTAATTAATGTGCTGCAGTGATACAGATACCCTGATATTTCTTGAGCAACTTTTCCATCTTTTGAACATAATAATTAGTCATTGTGCTGCCAAGTATACCTGTTCCCCTTTGGCCTCCCAAATGAGGTCTTGGCGAAAATTGGTTGTTCTTCAAAACCTCCTTTTTTAATCATATTGTTCAGTGCAGAGTGATTATCCTATATGGTGGATGAGACGTGTAAAGTTTTCAGTTTGTTGTAAGTAGCACAGTGTGAAGTGTATTAGCATCCACCACAAATAACACGTCTCTCTCTTCAGAGTGTTGTCTAGCTCGCAGCTTGGGCAAAACCAGATGAGCCGTGAGGGGAAGATGAGCAGTTCTGTCTTGCCCAAACAGAAGACATGACAACATTCTGTTCGGTAAAGAGACAAGGAAGGCACATTTTCGTATGTTGTATTACACGACAGATGTCGAAATTTTTTTTTTTACCTAAAATCCCTTGAATCGTGCTAAATCTTCACATCGAGCATATCTCCTAATATCAAATGAAAAGCATCATTAGTGTTCTTCCACAAAGGATGTTGGACAATGGAAGTCCGTTTCAATTGCCATAATCCCACAGAATTACTGCTTTATAACTAAATCTCCTGAGTCATTGCTCTCATAGTTCAAGTTTTTATATTTCTGGTTGTCTACACACACCCCTAATGAGGAACAAATGAAGGTCTCACGTCGGCAAAGGTAGACTTCATTTGTAAAGCCGTATCAGGAGAGACGGTTATTAAGTGCGATCGTAATTGCCGTAAAACTTGCTGCCTGAAACAAAGTCATAACCTGAGTGAGCGTGCAGCTCTTCTAGGCTAGCACAGCTTCATTCCAAAACTCACAGGTGTGAGATACTTCAGAAATAAGCAGCTCTCGCAAACGGGTTTAAATGTAGTTTGAGGCGCAGTGGTGTGGCTCCAGCTGCCATGTCTTGCACGTCCTCACGGCATTTGCTCACCTGTGTGCGTGGCCCCACATATGTGCCTGGGAGGTCTGTGAGTGTGGACCGTGTTCAGAGATGGCTTTGCCTTGTGGTCGACTGCTGGCGCAGGACTGCGCCCGGGCAGCCGGCTCCGTAGGGCCTCATCCCTGCAGGCTTTAGTCACCCTTAGTCAGGCCTTAGCCACCGCTCTCTCTCGAGCATCTCCCGGGTGCCAGCTTCACGCTGTGTTCAGGGTTATGTCAGGAAATACTGTCGGCCCTGCCCTCCTGGAGCTTGCGTTCTGAGCATAAATGAGCATCAAGTAATGACAGGTTGTGAGAGAACACAGCGGGTGCCCTGTTGTGGAATGTGGGCTGTTATAACCATGAGGCAGTTGGTGGACTTCCTGGTAGATGACATAGGGGAGGTGGGTAGGACTGAGGGGTGACCTTCAGGTTTCCAGCCCGAGTGACCATACAGGTTGACTTCTCTGATGTGAAGCAGACAGCAGATGGAGGAGGAGCTCACCTCAGAATAGGGTCTGAGGAGGCAAGAAGAGGGCCTGGGGGCACTGTGAGGAACCATGAGGGTCAGGGTCAACAGAGGCCAGGGAGCCGGGCCTGGAGGTCCACCACTGGTCAGCCGACAGGAAGGAAGTCAAGAAAACAGGGGAAGAAAGAAATAGGTAGCTGTATGTACTGCTTCTGAGATGTGGAGGGAAAATGTCCACGCATGGCTTGTCTCTGAACACGATTAACACCTTTGTCCTGTGCAGCACTTAACCACACGCACACATAGTTCTGGAGGCCAGAAGTCTGAGAGCAGAGCATCAGCAGGGTTGTTTGTGCTGAGGCTTCTCTCCGTGCCTCGCACATCCGTGTCCTCACTTTGTCTTCCCTGTGTGGGAGACATGTCTGTGTCCTAACCACCCTCCTCCACCTCTTCTTGTAAGACACTTGTCAGGTTGGATTAGCTCCCCACCAATGACCTCGTTTTACCTTACTTAGCTCTTCAAAGGCCTCATCTTCAAGAACAGCCGCTTCTGAGGTACTGGGCATTAGGATGTCAACGCACGAGTTCAGCCCGGAAGAGGCCCAAAACACTCATTTTTCACAAATGACCCCAAATGACTCTGATGCCACCAGGCTGAAAACCCCACTAAGAAACACTGACATATGATTCCCACACACCCTAGAAACTGCAGAGACTTGACATAGAGGGTAGCCTGTGGTGCCTGCTCAGAAAACATAACCCCACGTGCCTCTGAGAATTTGTGCTTATACGTCTGATGTTCACCCTGTCAAGTCACCTCTGTCTCCCAGTGTGGCAGAGTGGAGAGCACTGCATCTGTGAACACAGACCACACACCCAGGACATGTGCTGTTCATCACCATCCCTTGTGTTAGATGCCACGTACAGATCACACAAGTGGTTTTGTCAGAGTAGCCCAAAATCTGTATCAGAAAACGAGTGGGGGCACCTGGGGGGCTTGGTCGGTTGAGCAGCCAGCCTTTGGTTTCAGCTCAAGGTTGTGGTCTCAGGGCCATGAGATCAAGCCCCGCATCGGGTTCCACACTTAGAGGGTAGTTGCTTGAGATTCTCTCCCTCTTCCCTTCCCCCACATACGCACATGCATTCTCTCTCTCTCCTCTTTCTCTCTCTCTCTGTCTCCCCCTCCCTTCTTCCCTCTCATTCTCAAATAAATCTTTAAAAAGAGAAGAAAAGAAAAGAAGTGCATCAGTTGGCTTGTACACTGCTGTTTTCCATTCATTTACTGCAGTCACTAATAAATTAGCACAGTTAGCATCTCAAACTCCAGAATAAAGGCAGGCCCTTTTTTTTCTAAATACACGTAATATAGGCAGCCTTTTAGTTTCATTCATAAAATCCATCACTAAAATTTCATTCTTGCCCTGTTTTGGTTTGCTCATCTGTGTCCATGTGTGCACACGTAGCGGATGAAGGAAAGTTCACAAGATATTTTCATTAAACTGTTGTTGCCCTTCAAAGACTAACGTTTTAAAGCCTGTGTTATATCTCAAGCACTGTGTAGTATTAATGTTTTATACAGCCCAGTTAGCAACTTCTTAAATGAACCTCAGAGGAGTGGCGTGTAGTTTGGCTGGAGAGGGCAAAGGTTATGAGCACCCATGTTGTTATACTCAGGGATCCGCTCCCTCCATGAAGGAATTGCTAGTAGCATGTGAGTATGGGTCAGAGCAGAGGGTCTGCCGCTTCCCACCACTCAGAGTTCATGCTATACCGAGACCCCTGGGATGGGGAACGAGCCCACCTCTCTACTCAAAGTAGGATATGTGTGTGGGGGAGTGTGTATTTGTCCTTCATTTCTTCACTTTCTCCGTTTCTTTGCCCGTGTGCACTTCTGCTTGTGGTTCAGTGCCTGGTTCTGTGACCTGTTATGCCTTCGTGCAAACTACTGTCAACATGCATGCATACAGCTCCTGCTTCTCCAGGATCGGGCTTTCCTGTCCTGGGGGCACTTGCCAGCGGCCTTAGCCCAGCTCCTCGTGGGGCCCCTCGCCCTTGGATGCTTTGTATTTCTTTATCCCCCCCCCCGCCCCCGTCTTCCTACCTTGATAGAAGCACAAACTCTTCTCACTGTAGCATTCCAGCTGTTCTCTCTTTATTTTTTTAATAAATTTATTTCTTATTGGTGTTCAATTTGCCAACATACAGAATAACACCCAGTGCTCATCCCATCAAGTGCCCACCTCAGTGCCCGCCACCCAGTCACCCCCACCCTCACTCTCCTCCCCTTCCACCACCCCTAGTTCGTTTCCCAGAGTTAGGAGTCTTCCATGTTCTGTCTCCCTTTCTGATATTTCCCACTTATTTTTTCTCCTTTCCCCTTTATTCCCTTTCACTATTATTTATATTCCCCAAATGAATGAGACCATATAATGTTTGTCCTTCTCCGATTGACTTACTTCACTCAGCATAATATCTGTTCTCTCTTTAAATCTCAGGCTGAATTCGCAGGTTTTCAGGATAATTTGAAAGTTATCTAGGTAATTTGGTGGGGATAGGTGACTTGGGGACCCTACTCTTACGCCATCTTGTCCCTCCTCCAACATGCATGCATACAGTAAAAAAATGCTTAGAAATGTCATAGAGCGGCAGTTGTAACAAGAAATAACTTTAAACTCAAAGTACACAATAAAATATCAGAGTTACAGATGAATTCTGACCAAAAAGGCTCGTTTAAGAAACCCTATCATGTATGTGTTGTCCATCTGAGGGCAAAATTTTTAAAATACGTGTAAGAAAAGTAAATAAATAGTAAAAGATGCATCTAAGAATCATAGTGTGAAGTGTTAACAGATGACAGACAGCAGGGAAATATTAAAAGTGTTCCTAAAAATAGATATGTCAGATTAAGGGTTATATAAAAAAAAGTATTTCTGGAAGAAAAGTTAATTTTAAAAATCACATGGTCTTTTGGGGTTGGTCATAGACTATTGAAAGAGAAGTGATCGGAAAAAAAAAATCGTCTGAACATGATTATGCTGGGTTCATTAGTATAACCTGAACTGTGAATTTTTAAGTTGGAAATTTAAAAATGTTACTTATGAACTTCATTGGATTTAATAGCTGCCAGCAACAACAATCAGAGCTATACATTAGATTTCACTTCTATCGGTGGGAAGGTATTATACATTATTATTATATATTATTATCTAAAGGATTGAAATTATATCTCCACAAATCACATTGTAGATTAAATTAAGCCTTTCACAGATTCTGTCTCAAATATAATTGGGAATTATCTGCATAATTTGGGTTGCTTTCAAAATGTGAACTACTGGAAATATGAATTGTTAGCCTGGCATTTAGAATATGTGCCAGAATTCTCTAATTCTGTGGCCTGATGAGATATCGAGAGGAAATGCTTTAGAAACATATTCAACTCAGCCCGCACACACTCTGTCATGTACATTTTTGGCCGGCGGATGGACTACGGTATGTAAGGACAGCAAAGTGGGTGAGGAAGCTCGGAAGCTTCCAGGAAGCTCACCTGGAAGTGGCCACCACCCAAGAAGGCCACAGTAGAATAACTTTCAGAAGCACCCTGTTCCCTGGAAGGGAGCTGGGGAGGAGGGCACCCTGAGAAGGTCATGTGCTGGACAGCAAGAGAGCTGCCTCTGTGGCCCAGGCCCTGCTCTGTTGCCTCCATGTCCCGGAGCAGGAGAGCTCTTGAGCCCAGCACAGCCCCAAGGGCAGGGCTCTCTCTCCTGCTCCCACTCAGCTACAGCCACTTGACTTCTCTTTTTAGCAATTTGCCATCATTAACAAACATTCATTAAGTCAAGGTCAGTTTAACCTTCTGGAATCATGGGTTTGCAGAGCTGAAAGCTGTCATTCCCCCTTCCAAACAGCCATTCACATACCACAAGGCCCCGGAACACATGTTCTAATAACACAGATTGCAGGTCTCCTGTATCACCTGTTAAGGGCCACATGGAACCAACTAATAAAGGAAGTTCAGAGTTTCTGTGCTGTTCATTGTGTAATACCATTGCTTTAAAAAACAGCTTTAAGTAACATGAAAGCAATGATTATACTTAATAAGGCAGTGAGGTAATCAAATCGGTGGATTTCAATAATACTTCTTTTCTATTCTCTAACTTTTGTACAAACTAATTTTAGAGTGGTTCTACACATTTTCTCTTTCCTTACCTCTTTCCCATGAAGGAGAAAATAGATCAATTTTTTTAAGAAAAGGACATTGATAGTCTTTAGAGTGTAGAGAAAATTGATCAAAATATTAATTAGACTTTTGTTTTGCTAGTTTGCATCAGACAGATGGAGCTCTGATCTCTAACAGCACCATGACTCATGAAACTGCGTGTGTACTAAAATGCCATTATTAACACAACAGTAGTTTTCAGCAGTTGGTAATTATTGGCATAATTAAACATTTATCAAGAAACGAGTATTTATCATTCATTAAACTTTCATTAAAAATCCATCTTAGCACAGGCTAGATTAGGCAGTGATTTTCAAGTGATAACTTCTTAACTTCTGGCAGGAATATAGAACATTTTCATAATAACTAGAGTTGTACACAGGTAACATTCCAGGAATTGTGAGCAATTACAGGATTTCAGATTCATTTTGTATTAAGTGTTTTTTAAGACTTGGACCCAGAGTAAGAAGGTACTTGGCAATGTTCTTTAGGGCTTACAGCATTTGGCACTTCTTAGCAGCCTATCTAGCAAAACGTGTTACCCTTGGCACACAAAAGTTACTGGTGAGCAAGCCCTATAATGCTATTTGCATAATTTAAATCCCCCAAAACATGGAGTGTTTACATATTTTAGGACACAAAAGTTTGCATTGTGAATGGAAGCCAGCAGAGAAGTAGACATGAGCAGAATTCCACTCCAGCGCCTGGGCTTGCTAGTCCACACCACACTGACAGGTCATTGTCCAGGTCATGGGCCACTTTCCAAGTGTCCAAGAGGCTGTCTTGTCACATGGGGTGTGTCACAGACGATATGTCACTTGATGTGCAAACTTTGGGGGCTATGTTCAGATTTACTGAATTATTTAAATCGTGTGCTCATTTCCCAGAATTGGCAATAAGACCTAAATAGTACAGAATTTGGTGTGTAGAGAATTGCATCTGGTGGCCACTCTCTTTTATTCTACTTGTACATGTCTTTCCTTATTAATTATATCCTGCTGTCAACTCTCCAGTCTGATTCTCCACAGAACCACTGGATATTATCATACCTTAGTTCTGTGCAAATATCATCACATGGTAACAATAGCCTCCCAGCCTTCTATCTCTCCTCTTGCAGCATTAAGATAGACGTAGATGTCCCAGCCTGTGGTTCACACAATCACACTTTTATCCCCAGGCCCCAACTGGACAGCTTCATACACGTTTACATGCTGGGTGCCCTCGCTGAGAACACACACACAGGGGAATAATGGGATTATATAACTAAGGCTGCTCAGAAAGCTTCTTCACATACATGCTAGTGCTTCAAATCTTATTCGATATTCAGCAACTTTGTTTTTGTTTTCTCTTGGGCAAAAAATTTACTGTATCAGTGCTTTTGTGTCACAAGAATGAATTGAATTTGTACCCTTTAGTACAAACAACAATGGACAGAGTGGTAACCTAGTGGAAAACAAATAGACACCCCGTCCCTTTTGGGGATTCAGAGAGGTTCAGAAAGATGAAGCTGACGGGGGAGAGGTGGCAGATAAAAAGAGGCCAAAGCAGGAAAGAATCCAGCGGTCATTTATTACCATGCCATCTTCATAGTGTTTGCTGAACCAAGGTGGAGAGTAATGATTCAGACAAATGACGTTAATCATAATAGCTAGCCCTTTGGCAAAAATGGAATACCTAGCATTGCAGCAGGAGACCTAATCAGATTCTCCAAAACTTGCTTTGGAAGGAGAGAATTTTCTGTCTAGTTTTCCTGTTGGCGGTGTCCCATGGATATATCATCTTTAAAGGAAACAGGGTGATAAGAAATTGTGCCCTCTTCCCTTCTCTTTTCCCTGACCCCCTTAGAGATAATCACATTAAACTCAGTGATTAATATTTATAGTGAAACCATATTATTTTTATATCTTCTCCATATTTATCTAATGTGATAAGATGGCAAGAGCTGTAATGACTAGTCAAGTCATATTTTCCATAATCCTGGTAATCAGAGTTTAGCTTTACTCACTCAGAAGTGATTTTAAATGGCCTGGTGCATCATGAAACCAAGTAATGTCACACAAACACACATACACACACATACACGTCCATATTCTGGGATTCTGTGTGAAAGCGTAGAGAGGTCTGTTCAGGAGTTGACTAATGGTGTAAAGCGTATTTTGAATTCACTTGGTGAGTCTCTATTCAGAGAAAGTTAGTAATGTCTTCCTTGATCTCTAATATATGTTAAAAGCTAGTGAAATAATTTCATTCATCTTTGCCCTGTGTTGAATTTTTATGGATTTTTTTAAATTACCTTATCAGTAGAATATATTAGTTATTTTTTTATAGATGCAATTTCATTAACAAAAAAAAACAAAATTCATTTAGTCCTAAATACTTTCCGATTTATTAATTAGGTACATTTGTCATCACTTTCTCACATGTACTTAGGTGCTGAGATACTTGGAGCATAATGCTATTGTGTAGAAGGGAAAACAATTTAGAGACTCCGTTTCATATCATCTCTAGGGGAAAATTATGTTGACATGTGGGAGGTTAATGTACACACTTTAGATTCTTTGCTTGATTTGCTGTTTTCTTCTTCATAACTCTAGGTAAACAGTTTGTGCTGCCATGTAATGCACAGGTTAAGTGTAGTTGCAGGCTATTATACATCATTAAAGTAGGTAATATTCAGCCATGGAAGAAGGATGGAAGCTCCTCACTTGCAGGCACCTGGACGTTTCCTGTGTCATCCTGTGCAGCACTGCAGAAATTAGCTGTAGCTGCCTTTGTGCAATTTGTAGTGTGGTGCCATGAAATTAAGCAGTGACTCACCATTTTGGCTGACTAGTGGTAATGTGTTTTTGCATTCCCCCCATCCCAATGACAAATTTGATTAAAACAAAACAAAACAAAACTGCTGTTCATTCAAAACTTTGTTTCTGTATTTGTTACCCGGTTCACCCAAATGCCAGACTCATCTATGAATACAGAGATACTCTCGACAGTTGTGAAAGAGGTAGATATCTGTTACATTAAGTAAGCAGCATCTTGCATTCCCTCCTCACTGTATTACAGAACTTCCAGGCCTCAAATAAGGAAACAAAGCCGATAATGGCTTCGCCAGACCAATTGAAGAGTGGACCAATGGAACAGATAGATACCGACAGGTTGCTCCTCAGACCCCGGCCCTCTATATCTGATCAATAACCAATTTATTAGTAATCACATCCAATAAATAGAATACTGCAGACATTTATTTTCATCTAGCAGCCAGCAGGCACAGGATAATTTTTTTTAGAAATAAGAAACTGCCATGCACAAGAAGGTACATGACTGATCTGTCCTCCACCTGAAGCTGCCGCACATCGTAGCTAGACAGCTCGTCCCAAGAAATCTTGTGTGTATCTGATTACCAACGGGCATCACATCCCACTCGCCTCTGGAATACATTATAAATGCCAGTTGTTGACTTCTGAGGATTCTGTTAGCTGAGATATCTTGTGATAGGGCGAGGTATCACACCAGAATAGGATCTATAGGTATTAGCGTCAAGAAGAATAATGTCTTGCCTGCCCTTTCTCCCGGGTTATTGCATGGGTTATACAACGATTGGGATGAGTTAATAGAAAACAAAGCAACAAGAGGAGGCAGGAGTGGGTGAGAGGTGGGGGAAGCAGTGGCACCACAGAAATGCATGACTTCTGCTGGTGCCAAAAATAATGTGTAGCTTTTATTTTTTCCCTCCCGAAGCAGGAGCCTGCATGAGGGTACCTGACATAATCCTTGTTGGCATCTCCTTCTACGTGACGCCAGGCTGAGTGGAGGGTACCTACTGCCGGTGCCCAGAGTTCCGAAAACCCATTCTAAGTTTTAGCAAGAGCTTATCAACCTTCGCAGCTGGATTACAGTGATGATGAGAAAAAGACTGTAATTCTTTGATGTCATTCTCATTGTGATTTACATAGAAGAAAGCAATGTCGATAGACGGGGTGGGGGGATCCATGGGGTGTGTGTGTGTGTGTGTGTGTGTGTGTGTGTGTGTGTGTGTGTGATGGGGAGGTGGGGGTAGTGCCACTTAGCAGTTCCTTTCTGAGCGCAGATCCTTCATTGTTTCACAGGAGAGAATCCATCCCGTGTGCGGTTACAGCGACATACCTGAATGAATCAGGTCTACCCTGTTCACGCCCAAGATGAGGAAAATGATTTATTATCCTTCCCTTGAATTTCTCTGAGCATTCTGTCTAAACTTTAAAAGCGGATTACATTTGCGATTAAACCCTAACAAATGTTGTTTTAACTAGACTGCAGTATGTGTTATTGACAACAAGCGACTTTTCTTCTCAAAATAACATTGGTGCTTAGGCATGCAATTTACAAAAATGACAAGAAAGGGTGGTACTTTTCCCAAGGTGAATGTGAGTTGACTGATTAGCTGGTATTTTAACTTAGATTCTTGCAAATTACAGACATAAGAAACCCTGCAATTTATATGTACTTTAGAAGTGAAAGCTTTAATCCCATGATTCATGAAAGTAAAGTGGTAATAATTTAAGTACCATATTTTATTTATCCCTCAGACTTGTCAGCTGATACCAGAAGTATTTCTACTATTTTGGGGTTGCTGCCTTTGGCCACCTAATTGCTTCTTAGGAAGTAAGAGGGAAATTGCTTATATAACTACATGGATTGTCTTTGGCAACATCGAGCCAAGGCATCAATCAGTCCATCTGGGTAAAATCACAAGCTGACTCCAATATTGCTAAATATTTATACTGTCAAATACACACAGACATCCAGATGAAAGGAGGCATTCATTAGGAATTCTCTAGCTTGTCAGTTTAAAGATGTAGATTAGAGCAAAACCTCCCACTATGGTACTGAGTGCTCAAGAAAAGTCTATATTTAGCCATTCTGAGCAATAAATATCATCATATTGCCTCATTTAGGTAAATAGAGAATAAATATTGTCAAGATGATCTAGAGATAATGTAAACAGATCCCTGTTCAGACTCTGTGTGACGGGGGGGAATTCCAGGACAGTGATGTGCCGATGATGCTTTTTGGTTTAACCCTTCTTCCTAATCACATCCCCCTCCTCTTTTTGGTAACAGAGATCGTGTGGCTGACAGATTAGGGGAAAAGATGCAGAAAAAAATGTTTTTAGCCACAAAGGTGATTTCGAGTTATGTGAGTAGAACACTAATTAGTGCTTGTGCTGCAGTATTGTCTCGATAGTTGCAAAAGCTGCTGCCGAAAATAAAGATATCTGTAGCAACAGCGAAGTTCATCTCTGAGTTTAACAGAGCTAATGAAGCCCGTCGGTCTCAAGGGCACATTCCCACTCAGAGGCCACGGCATTGCTTGACAGTTCACCAAGGTAGCGCTCAGACTGGAATCTCTTTTGTAGCATGCTCTCGTAGAAGATGTTCCACACTGTGAGGATTTGCCACAAGACACTGAGATGTGTGCCCTGGTACACACAATGCCATTCCTGTGCCCAGATGCTGGCAGGGCCCTGGGTGGCACGGCAGCCCCAGCTGCTCCCGGGGAGCGGAGGGTGTCTTCCTTCGGAGGGCACATGCTCGTAGCTCTTCCCCCGTAATTGATAATCTCAGAAGTTATACTCAATGGGAATTTTAACTGATGTCAAAGTTTTAGTTAATTACACTAGATGATTTTTTTGAGATTAATAATTAACATCTCTCTTTATAACTAAATATCCATAATTAATCAGCAAATCATAACGTGAAGACTAATTAACTTCAAACTCAAATCTTAACAGAAAATCCATATTACTCTCCAACATCATTAATTACCAGAGTAATCAAAGTTCCCCCTCATGGGATAAAACATAAAGCTTTGTGGGTTTATCAGCTAAGCTGTTGGTGCAGAAGAATTTCCAGAGTAACTTTAAATGGCAGTACCGATTACAAAATTATTAGATGATTCCAACACGTTCTCATTGGCCACATGTTACATTACCAATAAGCTGTTCCCAGCAGCTAGCTGTGTAACCAGCAGAGCAGAAGCTTCTCCATCGTGTCTGGGTTTTGGTTTTGGTTTTTTTCACAGGAGCTTCATACAGCAATTTCTGGCAAGCAGGTCATTTGGTTCACTGTCTTTAAAACTACACTGTGCCTCTTTGTTTCTTTTTCCTCTGCCTCACAGAATGCTGCTGAGCTAGTTTTAAATGATTAGTAACAAGTGAAGTATACTCCCAACATTGCTCACATGTAGGGAATTTTTTTTAATAATAAAAAAATGTGATGTATCTGTTACTGATTGTTAAAGAAAGCTTAAAAGTGAAATGGATATTTGGTAAAAGGTGGGAGTACTTTGCAAGCCAAAAAAAAAAAAAATTAAGATGAACATCACAGGATATGAGATGGAGCCATCCCAGTCTCTGAGAAGCAGGGCAGCACCACTATTAAAAATTGAAAAGTCTTTTCAGGTTTTCATTTAGGAATTTAGGAGTTAAAAATGTATTTAAAATCCCTGTTTCAATTATTGTATCACTTAATCTTGCAAGTACGTACGAATACCATTCTTTTGTGTGGCAGCTGTAAAAATCCTAAGCAATTCTTACTGTCAAGAAAACCCTGAATAAATAGAGGCTGTTAACTTAGGCAGATATCTGAGGTTATTTGGTGGCAATCAAGAACTCACAGCACTTCAACTAATGGGTTATGATCAGAAACTGTTCCTAATAGCCAGCTAGAGGGATCCGAATATGAAGATTTCTATAATTTTGTTGTCAGCTTGTGATGTACTCTAGTGCTAATTATTTGGAACAATTATGTTTTCCTAATAACAAAAGAAGAAGCAGTGAATTAAGCAGGCTTACCTTCAGATCTTTAGATAACAGTTTAAATGCACTTGCCATTAAGAAATAACATTTCTTTTTGCTTTACGGAGCCCTAATTATTGAAGATGCTTGTCTTTTAAAAATCCACTGCTTCTGCTTCTTTTAAACCTGTTCGATGTGTCAGTTTACACTGATGACTCAGTGACTAGCGTTTTCGCGGTCTTAGGTTTATGCCCGTACCTCCCATAGGCTGCTTACTTCAGTTAGTTATTCAAAAACCATAATTAGTGCAGTAATTAACGTGTGGATCCTTCAAAGAAGACTGCTGGAATCCTGGGACGCCTCTCATCATTCTCACTGATGTGTGGATGATAAAGAGACTTAGGGCAATATGACAGTGGATATGTATTATTGCACATTAACTGCTGCAGGGAGGCTCAGACAGGACCTTGGTCCACAGAGCCCCAACGTTTGAAAAAAAGTAATTATCCACACTGTTTCTATAATTCAACTAGGTGTTATCCTGCATTTGCAGCTGTCAAATCATTTGTTTTAAATGTTTTTTTATATCTTATGAATACTAGAAAGTTTTGAGTTTTGCACATTATCTCTTAACCAATTTCCAAACAGAGGTGCCAAGCCTGATTGTTGCTTTGCTTTGCTTTGGTTTTGTGGTGGGCTTTTTGGGGTGATTTTTGTTGTTGTTGTTTGTTTTTTGTTTTTTTGTCTTACCATCCATTATGGATGGAGTCATTCTCGACAAATTGATTTCAAGCATGTGATGGTAATTTGAGTTGATGCAGGTTACAGTTTCAAAATCATAGTCATAAGGAAAAGGCTCAATTTCATACATTTCCCCAGGGAAATTTTTTGGTGAAATCTCTGTTTTCTCATAAGCTGGATCTGTTGTTTTCCAGCCATGGTAAATGAGTTGCATACAATTAGATTTGGCCGGCCTGACATGGAGAGAGGCACAGCAGCGGTTCTGTCGCATTCACCCCTGTCGCCCTGGTCTGCTCTCCGAGGCCATTTCAGCTGGAACGCTTGGCTGTTAACTTCCTACAGACAGTGGCCCTTTATTCCTGTTATCACTCTGTGACAACTGCCCCAGAAATTCCGTACCAGTTTTCTCCGTAGCTCACTTGAGGAGGGCTAAATGGCCCAGGAAGACTAGGTGTGCCCGTTCCGACTGCCAGAAGCCTTGAGAAAGCCTGAGTGTTCTGCACACCTTGCCTTGTGCAGAGTCTGTGGGTGTAGGGTACTGGGTACTGGGTACTGCATATTGCTAGGGAACAATCACATTTAAAAAAACACCTTATTTATACTGAATGGCTGTGATTGATTTCCATGTTTAGTATGTTAAAAAAAAAAAGATTATGAGTATTGATCTTTATCCAAAATGGGGTGAAAAGACTATCTTCTTTTCTATCTTATCAGTCAGATTTATATCTTTTTCTTTATACCCTTCACATCTTGTCATCTGTCCTGAATGCACAATGCATCTCTACACATCTTATCTTAGTCATGGGGGTCAAGAGTTGACTGCACTTGGTTTCAACCACACGATAATCAGACTATTAAGTATTATAAATGCATTGATAACTTGTAGCTGAGAATGTGTATTTAACAGTCTGCAGATAGGCCCTCTTTGCTGCTCAGAACACAAAACTGCCCGCTGCATACGCTGTCCCCTAAGCGTGTACTATTTAAATTAACCTCTACTGATGCTGCTGCAATTAATTACTGTAAACTCAGTAAACTTTTTACACTCTTGCTAATACACAGACTTGTAAACACCATTCTAACTGAAAAGCAGCTTTGAAAACTGCCATAGCATAGCATGGGGAAAAGTGTAGCACCATGTGGTGCCACCAAGCACTATGACTAATACTGGGTCATACTCCAGGTGTAGGAATTTTTCTTTCAGAGCTGATAATGATTTCAGAAGTGAGTGGTTCTGGAGGGAATCAGGAACCAGGATCTTTCACCATGCGTGAAGCATGACTGCAGGCCAAGTGTGTGCCTCTGGGTGCTTCCCACACCATTCCTAATACTTAAAATATCCTGCCAGGTGCTAGGGCCACATTCTAAAGACAAGGGAAGCACAATTTTAGAAAGGCTTAATACGCTATCTGGGTGCTTACAACCAGTTGTGGCCAGGCTTCCCTTTCCGTCTAGAGCTACCTGAGTTTGGAAGGCTCCCACAAGCCACATTATTATGGAAAAGGTGATCTTGTTGGTGGATAAAAGCTTTATTGGTTATGTGAGCAATGGTCCAAACCCTGACTCCAGTGACCACAACTGTAGGACCCCTCTCCTGAGCTATAGACCTCTGGTTGTACACACAAACGCACACAGAATCCATCTGTGGATGGATTGACATCATTCTCACATCATTGTAACGTAGTGAGGAACTGTTGGAGGTCTCCCACATTTGGCTTGTATTGGAGCACACCAAACAAACAAACAAAAAAAAAAATCTCTGCAGAAAGCCAACATTCAGCTCTAGTATAACCAAAGGATAAATAGAAAATAAAAAGCAATGTTAATTGACCACAAGTACAACCATCTGGTGGACAGTCGCATCCCCATTTGTATATAAAGCCACATTCACTTAAGACATGATGTTTCCCTAATGGAATAGAGAGTAGCATACATCCACAAATGTCAATACGGAGAGCAACGAGAACCTTGCAGGATCTCCCACAGACCTAACACTAAACCTGGCCTCACAGTAGCCCATCTTCAGCTTAAGATAATGTGATCTCCCTTTTTTAGGTGTCTAATTTATATATATTTGGCTTCTCTGTTGTCACCCTTTGATTTAGCCTTGCTCATTTCTGTATCATTGATAAAGTAAAACATAACATAGAAATAAATGATAATTCAGACTATTGATTTATGCAATTATTAGACTTCAGAAGATTATATGAACCACAGGATTTACATTGTCTCTAGAAAATAAATATGACACAAGATGGAGCAGACTTGTTTCCAGGTATTAAAAAGAAGTCATTGAGTTACTCTAAATAACTGGAGATGAAGAACAGAAAGTCATAGTATTATAAAACTGTAGAATCCTAAGATCCCTTCAATGGAACATTATCCACTTGGTCCTTGAATGTGGGAATATGTCTCATAGCTTCTGTGACAGAAGATCACCTAGATGTGTTCAAGAACTTTTCACAACAAGGAACACTGTATTTTTATGTAGCGTATTCACAATTTTTTTGAGGCTTAATTTACATACAGTAAATGTAATTCTCCTCAGGTTTGCAGCTGGATGGGTTTTGACAAATGCGTACAGTCACCTAACCTTCACCACAATCAAGTTATACATTCCTCACACCCAGTTCTTGGTGTTCTTACAGTATGGTCTCTTCTGGAATGTCACAGAAATGGAATGCGGCCTGATCGCACTTAGCATCATGCCTTTGAGATTCATTCCCATTGTTGCATCTAGAGTCCTTGTTCCCTCTTATTCCTGGGTGGTCCTCCACTGTGTGGATATACCACAGTGTGTCCATTTGTGCTTCTTTTGATGGGCATTTGGATGGTTCCAAGTTGTGGGCAACTGTGAATGTAGCCAGTATAAACATTCAGGGACAGGTCTTTACACAGATACATGTTTTCATCTCATTCGGAATGGGATTGTGGGGTCATATGGCCAGAAATTACCAGACTGTTTCCTATTATGGCTATGTGGATTTGCATCCCCACCAGTCATGTGTGAGAGTTCTAGGGGCTCCACATCCTCACCAACACTTGACATTATCAGTCTTTTTTATTTTAGTTATTCTAATGAATGCGTAATGATATCTCATTGTAGTTTTAATTTGCATTTTCCTAGTGACTAAAGATGGTGAGCATCTTTTCAGGTATGTATTCATGTGTGAATTGCTCTAATTTTTTGAAAATTATTCCTCCTAATGGGTTAAAACATATCTCTGATACACTAGAGCTACACAGGTAGTGTGCCGTCCCTCCTGTACAGGGCAGCTTGCCAGATTTTAGAGAGTGTTTTCATCTAGGTCTGCCCACATTTAGATTTGCCAAGCCTTAGTTCCTTTCTTCTCCCTCCTTCTCTCACTCCCATGTTACATGCGGGAAGGTGTCTTCTATACCACATCCATGTGGATGTGATCCAGTTTGTACCTACTAGTCACATTCCTCTATTAAAACATGGTCTCCAGCATTGAGTACAATGCTCTCCTCTGCAAGCACTGTGTTTTCTTAAAGCGGCCAAAGTTTGGGCTCACCTCTGGGGCAGCCATAACATCCTACAGGGGTCAGATTTGATGAGCTGCCCCTGTGACTTTACCTCAGCTCTTGCTTAAAATGCTTAACTTGCCAAGTAAAGTGCCTTATGGTGTGATGTTAAGAGTCCAACCTCCAGACAAGTGTATCTAACTGGCAAATGTCAGTGTATTAAAGTACTTGCCGGGAAGTCAGCTGGTTTAATAATCAGTGACACAGTTTTTTAAATTGCTAAACTGCTAGTTTTACTTCGGACACTTAGAGCTGCTGAGCATTTGTGAATTATTCTGATTACCTTTAATCTTTGATGTATATAGTAGTATATGCTTCTGTAAAAAGGTATGGAGAAATGTCCAAATACAGTCAGTGTAAGGTATTTGATCCCTGGGACCAAGACATAAAACACTACTGAATGCAGATGAGAGCAGTTGGCCTGTCCTCACAGTTTTTGAACCTTTATGTGAAGGTTTCATAATTTATGGACCTGGTACTCCATCTGTTTTAACTGGCAAAAAAAATTTTTTTTAAAAAGAGTATGTACTGGCATTTGGGGGTGGAATGTCTTGCCCTTTGAACAAAAGCACAAACCTAACTTGTTTGCCTAGGGCTTCATGAAAGGGGTTTGTTTTGTTTTTATAAGGAGATAAGCCTTTAGAACTAGATTCCTCGATAGCTTTGGCTTTGACTTGGGGAAGTCACTAGAAGATTCCATGATGTTCACAGAGCCTGTTCACACTGGTTTAGTTTGCTGTTTCTTACTCCCCTTTTATTAAGAGCAGACCTAGCTCATCCTTCCAAGCAGGAAGCGGCCTTGAACCCAAACAGCCCTAGACTGCTGTCATTTTTAAGGCCCTTTCCTAAAACTGGACAACTGCGAGTGGCAATGAGATATTCATTGGTATGTGTTAAGACAGGTGGTATGAAATAAATATGTTAATTGTATTTTATTGTGAAGAAATTATATAAATATGCCAGATGTGGCTAAAACCAAATGATACTCGGTTTACTTGGGGGGGAAAAAAATCAAAAAACAAAACCTGACACTTACTGTTTAGTGTGGTGTTTAAAGGTTTTTATTTTCTGCTAACAATCACCATGTAGTTAGTGTTTGGGGCCAAGACTGAAGGTGTGTTTGTCCATCAGAGGTCCTGGGGGTACTCACATTGGCCACAATCACACTCAGCACCCAGTCTAAACACTGGTGCAAATTCCATGGTAGCAAAGACTTCCTTCCAGGGTTGTATTGTAAAGGAAAAGAGTGCATTGTCAGCAATATGTGTCCAATGAGGAACAAAACATTTTTTCAGTCTGTTGAGGGAAAAGGCATGTGTGTGTAAAGTATGCAGCTGTGTGATCACCTCAACAGAAAGTTTTATATTAGAACGTAATGTCTCACTGGAAAGTCATACTTACTCATTTTAGTTAAAATGCATGTTGATACCTGAATCATTCAGTCCCCAAGGTGTGCATCAGATTATATGCACTCAGCCGATCTGAGAAGTGTTCAGATTCCTTCTTCAGGCTTAAGTTGAGGCATTCAGAGAAAAGCAACCAGCAAGTCATGGGCTCCCTTCATGGACTTTTGCCTGCGAACAGTAGAAATGTGGCCAGGGTTTCATGAAAATGAAACATGAAGCATGCCAGGCCCATCTGTGCCAGCCATATAAAACAAAAGCACCAATTTTATCATCATTGTCTTTGTTCACAGTGCTATCCACGCGGATGTTTTCTGAATGCTGGAGTCTGGGGGCACCCACTGACCCGCTGCTTTCCTTGCTGCTGTTTCTTCTCCGCTATCAGACTCATCACCCCACACCCTGCTCTTTCGTAGAATGGAAGCTGTAATGTCCAACGTGGGCTGATTTTATAAGGCTTTGTGCTAACAGACCAGAGGGCTTTGTTTTTGGCTTATGGTTCAAACCAAATGGGGGATGGAGGGAATGAATATGCTTTTAAGCAGAAGGAGCAAATCTGCTGCTTTATATATGTCTCAGAATCTGTAAACCTGTTATTTTATTATATATTTTATATATATTATATATATCATATATATAATATATATTATTGATGTCAGTTCTCATTATTTTCATGAATGGGTATTTCCCATCTTAATGCACAGTATTTGCACGTGATGAACCAGACAGTGTAAACATGGCTTCTTTTAATGTCCCTGAATTTCCATCCAAATGGTCAGAAGTAATTCTTACTTGAAATCACATTGGGCCAAATATAACAGTAAATCCATTTGAGCTATAATACTACAATCAGCCCATTAATTTCAAAATCTAAATAATAACAATTGGCTACTATATTGTGGAGGCAAAGGTATGTTAAGTATACCAAAGAGAATGCCTATTCATGTCTAAACAGGAAAGGATTGACCATACTATCTCATTTTAAAAAGACAACAATATGAGACCAGTCAATAGGTGGTGTCCTCCATAGACTAAGCAGTGATTAGAACCAGGTTGCTCAGCCTGAGAGGATCGGCGTTATCGTGGCATCCGAGAAGTCTCCCACAAGCAGCAGCTGAGGGATGTCTAGGCCGCTGGGTTTTAAACCATGTGCTGAGAGCCCTGGGCCCTCTAGGAGTAGTGGGGGACCGAGTGGCTGTGGACTCCCCTGCAGCCAGCACAGCTGCAGCTCCATCTGTCTCATTCTCCTAAGTTTGGGGAAGGTTTGAGCAGGCCTAATACTTAACATCAGCCAACAGGTCGAAGGTGAGCCAGCCCACAGCCAAACCATGAGCATCAGGGGGAACAGAGCTCCAACCCTGCTGGTGACTCACAATCCGTTCCACTTGAGCAAACAGCGCCTGCCTTTGGCCTTCTAATGGCTGTGTAAAGAATCTGTGTGCTAGTTGCCTCACTTCCCTATGAATATTTTCTATTCATAGTGCTGAATTTACAACTGATTTAAAAAAAAAAAAAAACTCTCTCTTTCTCTCTCTGTTCACATGTTCTGTGTGAAGGTGTGAGCTGAAAAATCCCTTATCCAGATTTGGTGGTTTGCCTCCCAAGTATTTCTTGCCCCCTGACTTTCAGTGTTTCTAAGCTAAGCAGGGGCCAAATAAATTGTCATGTCCATAACAGTTTCTTTGTAGTTTGGAAAGGAATGAAGCCTTTTTTATCTAATAAGGCTGTATCCCAAATCTAGGCTGCTATGGGGTATATCCGTTCGAATGTTTAGCGTTCTCTTCCTAGATAAAGATCAATGTGAGAAATGGGACAGTAAAACCAGAAGTTGAATAACAAAGGTACATCTTAAGAAAGAACCAAGCTCAGTGAGGATGAGGGGGCTGGCCAAGTTGGAATTTTGGGGAGTTGGTTGGTTCTTTTTATGTTACCTGGAGAAAGGTGTGTGTATATGCAAAAGGGTGATCTGTGCTGGCCGAAGCCCTGGCAGGATGGTGTCAGAAAGAAGAGGAAAGGCAGAGTGGTGGTTGTAGCTGATAGGAGTAGCTAGCAGAAGGGGGGTCTAGACATCAGAAGTACCCACGGCCCTGAGGAAAAGCAGGCGACAGCCTGGACTTGTGAGCGCAGGAGGGTTTCAAACCTGAGCCCCAGCAGCAGCCCAGCCACCAGGCAGGCCACAGTCCCAGGGCAGCTTTTCAAGGCATGTCCTCCTAACAGAGCATTTCCTGGGATGTGTTTTTTTTTTTTTTTTCTCCTTTCTCCATTTGTGATTTATCGGCTGAACTTCCAGGAATATCTATTAAGAATTCCAGATATTTAATAATACTTTTCAAAGCACAATTCCTGCTAATAGATACCTTGGCACTCAGTAAATGAAGTAAGGCAACAACTGTTAGATCACCGGGATAATACAGACATACAAGCGCAGTAATCAAATGGACATATATAAAAGCGGAGATGTATGGTGTCACTCGCTCTGTTTTGCCCTTTGGCAATTCAGCTCTGAGTTTCTTTCAGCCAGCAAATGAGGAATTAATTCAGTACTGTCATGCTGATTGTCTTGCAACTCCAAGAAAGAGTGGGACATTTTTGTTCAGAAAAATACTGAGGAATTCTAATAGTGAGCAGAGGTGGATGGAGGTAAAAGAGAAATTTCCATATTTCGGTGAATGTTATTCCAAGTTTCACGCACCTTCCTTTTTTTTCCCCCCTCTTAATGAAGCTGCTAATCAGATCACGTTGTATTCTGATTTTTGTATAAAACTGTCCTGTGTTGGTATTCACGGCATGTTGGCCATGTGCTCTGAAGGGCACCTGCCGGCATCCTGTCGTCTGCCGGGAGTGGGACCCAGGCCGATGCATACCCTCATTTGTCTCGGTGGCCTGAGGTCTGTGCCTCCTGTTTGGGTGTTCTGTACATCCCCGCCCTTGTTACCCTCAACCGTCTGCTGCAGCTACAGCAGCTACCAGAGACCTAATTTCAGTCCTTAAGGTATGACTTTTTGGCCCTTCACACACTCCATCACCCTCTTCTTTCTTGCCTTGTGAGATCTCAGGTCTTGACTGTGTAGCTGTCCTGCCTCCCTCAGACTCTGCTTCAGTCATCAGTGCCCCCTGGAGCTCAGAACTCTGCTCCCCTCTCTGCCTGGGTGTTTTACCCCCCAGTTACCTGACACCTGGTATCCTGGTAACAGCCTGACATGCGGCCTCCAGCCAAGCCCCCTCATCCCCCTGACCCCCAGCGTGTTGCTGGCAAGAATCAACTGGACACCTCTTCCTGGTTCTCCCCCAAGAATCTAATTCTCAGCTTGATTTCTAAATTGAGAGCTGCTCTCAGTGAGCTGATGCTGGAATCCTTGACATTCTGTGCCTTCAAAAAATCAACGAGATTATTTTCATACATTTTTATAATTATGTTTGAAGTGTTTGCTTTGTTTTGAAATGACAAGGCAAGAAAGCACTTTTGTAAGCACTTATTTGCAAATAAATAATCTTGATCAAATGAATACAAGCTTAGGACCTTCTGAAAGTCAATTTGAGGTAAATTCATAGAATTATTGTCATGGCAGTTTCTTCCTGTACTTATATTTTACTCTGAGTGTCTCTTAGGCTCCCAGTCATTGAACACAGTCTACTGTGGGTGTAAATTAGACAGCATATGACTGAGAACAGGAACACATTTTTCTAAATTGGCCAAAGCCTCACCCCCACCCCAGGGCAGCACTACACTGTGGCAACTCCTGTGGGGAATCAGTGTAATGTCCTGAGTACCCACTGTTAAGCTCACAGAGCAAGACTTAGGGTCTCAAGCTCTTCTGTTGCTATAGGGACACAATGTTGAAATACCTTTTTGATCGTTTTTTTTTTTTTTAAATAAAAATGGAAACAGTTACCCTGTTGCCATGAATGACCTGCATTCCCCATGGCACCTCAGCAAACCGCTGGGGTTTCAGGAAGCACCTGCCCAATTGAAGAACATTTCCATTGACCTTATGTTAGTCCTCAAGACCTTGCCACCCAGAGAGGAAAAGAGGCAGGAGGACTCAGAGATGAGCTCAAAAGAAAAGTCTCTGGGGTTCAGAGACTGAAGCATCCAGAAAGAAGCCAGTGAGCTAGTTCACAGGAATGCCTTTAACCTTTGCCCCCTTTGCATTAGACCAAGAGCTCTGGCCCCATAAGTCTATGACCTGTGCTGCATCAGCATTCCTGCCCTCTCTTCCTTTGCACCCTGGGTAATCCCCAACCATAAAAGTGGACCTTTCCCCCACCCTGGGGATGAGGGCCCGGCTTGTCTCTGGCAACAGCCCTCCCCTCAGTCACCCACCACCCCACACGTCCTACTAGATGCCAGGAATCATGGAGCCATCCAGGTGCCTTCTCACACTGTGTATGTTCTGGGGAGGAGACAGGGCTGAACAAAGCATGAACCCAGTGGTAAACACATAATGAATCAGTCATGGACGTGCTGGTTATGAGCAGGACATGGTGTAAGGAGACCTTGGGGGACTCCAGGAAATCAATTCTGCAAATCTGCCCCTTCCTTCTCGGTGTCTGATGCCACAGCCGGGCATTTTCCAAGTCTCATCCACTGTGTTATTTCCTTGTTTAAACTCCCTCATTGGCCTCCGATCACTAGAGATATCCCAAGTTCAGAGCTCTGAGCCTCCCAGGACCGGGGGAGCCCTACCTACCTTTCACTCTGCTCCCCTGTCTTGCCTCCATGCTGAGACTGTAGTCAAGGCACACACTTGCTGGGTTTAGAACACACATAGAATGATGGGGGGAGGGAGTTCTCCACCTGTTTTCACTGCCTGACAAATTCCTGCTCATCTCCAAAGCCCTGGTCTTCTGTGAATACTTCTTTCCTCATCCCCACCCTAGGCCAGGTGAGGAGTTCTTCTCTCTTTGAAGGTGTGGCTATCTGAATGTATGTTACCTGATTATGTTTTATTATAATGATCTGTTATTGCCAATATTTTCAAATAATTTCTTAAAAACTAGGCCATAATTCATACTTGCCTTGCTGATAAAAAGAATTAAATACAAGGAATTTAGTGTATTTGTTGAATACATAATAATTAAGAAGATAATCTGAAATACCGAGTTCTAGATGGCACATCTAGCAGATTTAAATAATGTAAGAACGAAAACCTTAAGATATCCCTAGGGACTTCGAGAACAGTCTTGTGGGATAAGTGAGAATTTACCAGGAAACTGTTTCTTCAGTAGTTTAAAATTCTATGGAAGGGTTTCTGCCTGCTTTTCTTTGCCTTCCTGTCTCGGCAAAATCCAAATAGTAAATAATCTTCCATCTTTCTTTGATGACTCAGCATCTTTCCTGGCTCAGATCTGTCACTGGGAAGGTGATTTCTCAGTGTACAGTCCAGAACAAAATTGTGTGGAAAGCGCACCAACCCTAGGACTCTCCAAGAATGTTTGGGATTGGTTTTAAATACCTGACATATTGTCTGTTGCCTGGCGCAGCATGTCATGATGGACGAGTCAGGGCTACTTCTCCAACTCAGGCTTTCTGGCCCTACCCAGGTGTGATCCCAGAAGCTCTGTTTCCATGTGACAACTGACTACTGCCAGCCCCTTCTGCCTTTTGTGCCTTTGTGCCTTGAGGATCTCCCGGGGGATCCCCCCTCCCAATGAGCAGCTGGGGACACATGGCAGGTCTTTTGGAACCTGAGTGGGTAGTCTGGTGGTGTGGCCGCTTGCTGCCTCTGGTCAGTTGATTAGACTGTGTCTGTCATTGCCACGGGCTGATGCTCAGAGGCTTGTAATTCCTACCCTGGTGGGATGGATGGTCTTACTTCAGGATTCCAGGGACCTGCACTGTGGCTCTTATGTGGATTTACCTCATTGTCTTGGACGCCCCAGGGTGCTCTAACAAAATGCTATTCTACCAATCGGTGACTTATAAACAGCAGAAGGGTCTTGCTCACAGTTCACCTGGCTGCAAGTCCAGAATCTGGGTGCCAGCACTGTGAGGGCCCTCTTCCAGGTTGCAGACTGCCGATTTCTCACTGTGGCCTCACATGGTGGGAAGAAGGAGCTAACTCTGTGCCCTTGTGTGAAAGCACTAATTCCATCAGGGGCGCTCCACCTTTACAACCTAATCACCTTCCAAAGGCCTTACCTCCTAATACCATCACTTGTCCCTTTGGAGATTAGGATTTCCACATAGGAATCTGGGAGGACCCAAACTTTCTGTACTTCACCCCCCAGTGCCTCCAACACCTCACCCTCTAATCAATCAGACACAGAGGCCAGGGCTACCTGTACCACTGTCTGTACCCATGACAGAGGGCCCCATGAACCCACTGCAAGCAGGATAGTAGCCAGAATTCCCTCTGCACTTGGCCCACATAAGCACCCTGTCCTATAGGGGAGGTATGATGATACAGGATCCAGGGTCACTGTCAACTCACACCCCTAAGGTAATCCATTCCTCTTCCCCAGTGTCTGATGTAGGGTTCAGAACTTCTTGTCCACTGCTAGAGAGGCCCCGTGGATCTCTTGGAGGTGTCTTCAAGGCCTTTGGTCTCATGTTTTCCTTCTACATGGTGGTGTCAGGACCCCTGAGAGTACTGGCTGCCCCGTCTATCTTGTTAGGCATTGCTGTAGCCACATCTCTTAGTTGCCCAGTTCACGTACCACCAAATGTGTTCCCTTCCACTGGGACATCTTCCCAGCCTCCAAGTAGACCATCACCCTGTGCCGAGGACCATGTGGCACCTGCTTCCCAGGAGGTCCCCTGTCCTCCTGTAATGCAGTGAGCGGGCCCCAGATCCTTGCCTTACTGCCTGCTTTCTCAGGCGGTGCTCAGAGGCTCAGGCCAAGTTTAGACACACAGGAGACTCTCGTGGAGGCAGTGCTTGTGAGTGAAAAGGAGAAAAGGGAGAATGGGGGAGAGCCGCTGCACCCCTATGAAGGAAGGAGAGGGAGGAGGGAGACCGAGCAGTCAGGCTTGCAGACTGCAGTGCCAAGAACCAGGGTCACCTAGCAGAGAAGTCCCCACCGTCCCCCTGCACTCAGTCATTGCCCAGAGGCTTCTTAGGGAAGCGGGGGGGGGGGGGGGGCACCTGTTACCTGTGCTTCCTGCAGCAGGGGGTCTGAGTGGTGCATTTCTACCCCCACCTCACTGCCTTTTTAAATAAACTGTAACCAATTATAGATTCTTTGGGTTTTATTCATCAAGACTTCACTGTCAGGTGATAAGATAATACAGTTGCGAACAGAAAAAAAAGGTACAGAGAAGTGAGTGCTTGAAACTCAGGAGCCTGGACAGATTCAAATATCTGGTAACAGTGAAGCAAGTTCACAGTGGGTTTGCCCTAGAAGAACTAAGTAGCCAGAAGCATGGGGGTGTTGAGCAGGAGCCAGAGATGGGATCATAGAGCTAGAATGAACCCCAGTGCTCTGACAGGCTCTCACCCAGCATGTCCTGGCAAACTTGTTTGTCAGATTCCTGAAAATGTGTCAGTCACCAGGACTGTCTGTTTTGATAGGTTCATGAATATTCAGATTTTCTGCTCCCAGCTTCAGTAGATCTAGAATCTGAATCTAAGTGATTAGCAAGGATAATAGAGGCCCTGATTTGAATCATCTTATCCCCCAAAAGCACCTCCCAGCCTCTCCTAATGGGCGCTCATTACTCCCATGTTGGGTTCATTTCTGAATCAGTGTTGAGGCCAAGCAGACTTCCCTGTAACCTCTGTTGCCCAACTCTTGCCTTCTAGGGCCATGTCAAATGGATCCCTTCACATTTCCTGTAAAGATAATCCTGAAGTGTTTGAAGAATTTATGAGTTTTCAAGCCCCCAATTATTGTTGCTTCTCTTCTCTGTATTCATGCTTATCTCTTAATGTTTTCCTTAAAATGTGGAGCACAGACCTACACAGGGCACCCTAAGTGCCATCTGACTAGTATGCCTTCTTTCTCTCCCCTTGCCTTTTGGACTCGGTACTTGTGTCGACCCAGCCGTGGCACCTGCATTGACCTTATAGGCAGCTGCAACTCGAAAGTTCTTCTCTCCCTTGCCTTGAGCATATTTTTTTCTTTAATCCTGACTGCAGGACTTTTATTGGTTTACATTAAGTGTAATTTTGTTAAATGCAAAATATACTTCGAATAGTTTAATCATAGAAGATTGTTCTACATATCTAAAGGTATTAGTCATATTACATACCAGTTTCAGATGATCTGACCTGAACTGTGATACATTTTATTTAAAATATAATAAGGTCTAACATTCACTGAGCCCAAACTATGTGTAAGGTGCAGAGCTAAGCATTTTACGTGGACTGTCTCACTCTTCAAGATAATCATTCATGTTATCCCCATTTTATAGGTTAGATTCTGAGATGTAAGGAGTTTAGGTAACTGTCTAGAACAATGAAAGACCCGAGTTCTTACAAACTAGCAAGTTAATTTGCTAAGTAAATGGATGCTAGCAGAAGACACAAGATTCCTTATATTATTACTTACAGCAGGAGCAGTAACCAAGGGGCAGTGTGTGTTCTGGTCCCCAGATCCCAACTCCCACAGGTGACATGAAGAGGTCCTATGGCACCTGTAAACAGCGGGAGAAGCATCTGGACTTCAGGAGCCCAGGTCTTTTATTATGAGCAGTGAGCTGGCCTGTCTCTCTCCCCAAAGGGATCCCTGTTTCTATCATACCGGACAATAAATATATCTGCCCTTTGCTCTGGAAAAAAACACAATATCTGTCTCCCAAGGTTGTTTGCTCTAGAAACATCCCTGAAAAGATGTAAAATAAAGGCAGTCAGTGCCTCTTGCTAAGATGTACAGAAACACAGAGATCCATGGAGAAGTGTCTTCCAACAGTGCTTGCCCAGATCATAGTGAGGAATAACATCCAGGCATGCTGACTCCATGGCTCTGCTCTTCCTGTTTACTGGAAAGGATTTTAAAGATTGTCCCTTCCGCTCTATTCTCTACTAAACATTAGTGTGAAGGGAGGTTCTCACCCTATTTTTAAAGCAGTATTTGTTAAGACCTACTATATGCCATGCATTAGAAATGCCATGGTGAATAATAGGGTCCCCACACTCTGGGGAGCTCGAGCTCTCAGTCTAGTAGAAAAGATGGGCATGCTTAGGGATGATTATAATTCAGTGTGTCAGAGCTGTATACTGAGAGCAGTTAGTGCATCCACTTAATTTCTCTGTAAAACCTGAAGTGACATTCAAATTAAAGAAATGTACAATTAAAAAAATATTCTAAGTGCCTAATTTCCTGTGGATACGTTTTAATATAGTTGCCTTAGAACCTACGTATTTCTGTCATGTTTATTGAGAAACTATGTAATAGGTCATAAACGTGACAAATCACAAACGTGTTCAGGTGTATTCTTCCCAAGAACACTTGGGAACCTGCAAATTCTAGTGGCCTTGCTGCTGACGTTCATTCAGAGGGGGCATTTCTTCTTCTGGGTTTGCTTCCAAGTGAATTAGATCCTTGCCTTGCTGTACCACTTACTGCTCAGTTCTCAGGACTGGCAGTGGTGTGATTTTATTTTCCATCGTGTTACCTCTTTTTTTTTTTTTTTTTTCATTGTGTTACCTCTTAATGAAGAGGTAATCATCCCATCTAACTTGGGTAATCATCCCATTTAACTTGATAGCCACACCACCAGCCCTGTCTGTCCTGGGCTATCGTCTAGTTCAGGATAGGCGCAAGGCGGACACCTTTGCACAGGAGTACAATGATGAGCAGAATGCAAACAGGAAAGTAAGCTGGTTAGAACACTATTAACTTTGCCTGTGCACATGTGTATGTGTGTGCCACTGTTTGTACATAAATGTATGTGTGCTTATGTGAATGTAGTTTCCAAGAAAAGATGAAAATTTGACATTGAGTAAGCATATACATTTCTTTAATTTCAGAAAGTAGCTTTCAGCCTATTGTGCAGTGAACACGATTAAATTATCTGGTGCCGTTCATGGTACAGGGGTTGTGTGTTCATTCTTGGTCGGCTGCCTCCTTGAGTATCAAGATGAGGCATCTGTTGGTGCACAGACAGCAACCAAAGGAAGTGGGGCTCCCGCTCTACTGCTTCTGCGTCCCCTGAAGCCCCACGGGGCCCAGGGCCTGGTTTTCTGTGATCTGGGCAAACAGTGACCCACCCACACACATTCTAAGCTCTTCCCTAAGCTTTGCTGGAGGTTATTTCCAGGGGTCAAACGACCATGTATCCCTAGGAACACAGGGTGTGGCTCGCTCAGTGGCACCGTGTTTCTTGCCGGGGTTCCTGGGTTTTCATCACATGGGATGTTTGGATTTATAGGCCACTCAAGTCACCGTTCCCCATACGGAGCATTGTCAGGCATCCCTGCATGGCACGTGCCCATGACCTGACCCCGTGGGAGGACCTGGCCCTCGGGCCCCCTCCCGGTCATCCTGTGACCCCCACGCATGGCTGCAGATGGCCCCTCATGCCCTGGCCTGCATATGAGCCTGCCCAGCCCAGAACCTCTCAGCCCTTACACATTTAGCAACCCGATGGTGACATTAGAGAGACTACTTTCAAGTTTGCACCCCCATGTGACCCATGTAGTCATGCACCATGCTGGGCACAGCTTGATCCCCTGCCGCACCCTCTCACCGGCAGGTGCCACGGACGTCCACTCCAGCACTTCCCACGGGGTGTGTGTCGCCCCTTAGATGTGACACACAGACACACAGACCCAGCAGCCACGTGTCCTGCCCGTTCTGGCCGCAGAAGGCACCCCTCAGATTTGTCATGTCCTGAAAGGATTCCCCTCGCACTCCCCTGCCCCTCAGATCCAGCAGGTGCGTGGAAGGTATGTGCCTCCATCTCCTACACCTCAGGTTTCATTCATGTGCTGCATTTTACTCCACATTTTAATTTGCAAGTTTGTTTTTATTCTGGCCATTTGAAAGCAGGGGTGCAGGCCTCATCATGTGTCTTTTGTTTGGTATCTTCTTAATCAGTTTTAAACTTTACTACCCAGGCATATAGATGTCCTGCAAGTTTAACAAAGGAGGTATTTAGGAAGATGTTCAAAACAAAGATCGTAGTAGCCACTGGTTAAAAAGAAAAGAAGTTTTCACTTTCCGCCTTAACCATGGCAGCGTCTGTACCCCCACCCCCAGCCCTGCTGCCCCCGCCACTTTGTCCTCGCATGCAGAGAAGGCAGGAGCCAGGCTAGCCTGAGACCGTGGCCAGCCCCACAGGGGCTCCACCTGAGTCGGTCAGGCTGTGCAGATCCACACACGACCACTGCTCACTCCGACTTTTACAGGATGCACCGGACTGTTGTGAGTTGCCTCGGTTTACTCTGCTCGTCCTGGATGTCGCTGTGAACACAGTGCTGGAGCATCCTCGGCACTTGTGGCTACACCCAGGTGACCGTGACCTCTAACACCATCTGAATGTCTTCACGTCCCAGACTCACGTGTTTGCTGTCTTTGGACCTCATCCTTGTGAGGCCATCCTTGTCTGGCCACCACATGAAGTTCAGGGTCCCCTCACCCACATAAGCCAGCTTCATAGGAAAATAGCAGTGATATGCCCAGAACAGATGATTCATTTTAATATGTGGAGAAGATATTCGCATTGTTTGAAGTGTACACAAGCAGCTGCTGTCATTCGGCTATGAGCAGATGTTAGGCCTCCAAAAGCTTTGCTGATAATTAAAATACTAACAGTGAGCGTTTTGCCCCAGCTGCAGGTTCTGTTTACTGTAAATTTGATTTTAATGGTGCCTTGGTGCTGTTACTGAGGAGCGCTTTGCTTTTTACCTTCATACAGAAATGTCTGCAATGAAGACAAATGTCTGTTTCCTCTCATTTCCTCGGGAAAGATGTGACGATACTGTAATGTACGGGAAATCTGAACGTGCCTATGAAAATGAGTGCAATCTTTTTTATAGGGTTTGCCCAAAAAAACAAAAGGAGACAAGTTTAATCTGCCTTGTTAGCCCCATAAGCCGGCCTTGCAAGAGGAACGCCCCACTAACAACATTGGCTGGCTCCTTATTTGCATAATTTTACCTTTTAAAATGTGTGTGATGTGCACAACTTTTGAAAAATAGGCCTTGTCTCCTAATATTGTGTTATCTATACTGGGAGTTTTATACGCCTGTCAGAGGACAGTAGGAAAAGATCGTCGGGCCCCCTAATTTCTTGATTCCGTAATGCGAGAAAGAATGTCAGTGCTAGTTTGAATGGAACAGAGGAGGCGGCCTCACAGCAGGCCCCGGGCTGCTGCTCACCGGGGGCTTCGAAGGAAGCTTCCAAAGCTGCAAGCCTGGCCTTCCACGGCTCCAGTCAAGGCTCTGGGCTCCTCGGATGCATTCATTGGTACCCACCGAGACTGGGACAGACAGACCTGGTGCAGAGAGTGGGGTGAGGGCTGGGGCCTCCCCCTCACTTTGCTCCTGATGCAACTTAAGACATTTGAGCACTTTCTTCTAGCAAATCAACTGGCGATTTTTAAGAAGCGTTCTTCGTGGGTAAAGGACAAGATCAGAGCACTTTACCATTTAACTTTAAAACCCCATCTTATCACCCTTGTGAAGCATGATGACACCATCTCTGTCACAGGAGTCCAGTTTCCAAAGTTCTGTGGCAGTCGCCGGTCATCTGTCAGCAATGCCCGCCGGCCTCTACCTCAGCCAGGAAACGGTTAACCACACCCTCCCCTTGACATTCCTCCCAAAAAGCCTGTCAGGATAACCTTAAAGCATCGCTCTTATCTTCTTGCCTAAGATTTGTGTGCATGGCTCCCATTAGATCTTCATGCATGGAAATGATGATATATACCTAGGAGTCTGATATAATACAAAATTTCTTAGGGTTTGTGACTTTAAAGGTAAAATATTGTCTTTTATTCTTTGTCACTCTTCAGTGCCCGTGGAAATATCTAGGCCCATGGAGACTGTTCATGGTAAAGCTAGAAACCTGGCCAGTCATGTATTTCTAACTTGAGATAAAATTTATTCTTAGTTTTTTCTGAATATCTTAGAATTTCTTTCAGGGGTCATATCCGATTATCTTTGATCACTACCAATCATAAATGTAGTACTAATGATAATTGAGAAAAAAGGACTAAAACTTTTGTCATCTAAATCTGTGTCCTAATACTATAAGTATTCCTTCGGTAAAAATTGCACAGTGTATCTTATAAAGTTGTATATTTAAACTTATGCAGAAGGGTCTGTCAGAAATGATGCAGACTTCAGTTAATTTTTCATAGGAAAACATTTTCTTCCTCTCTTCTTATACAACAGTGGCCTTCAGGAAATTGAGGACAGGGTGACAGCTATTACTGTAACTCTGTAACATCTCTCTTTACACTTTTTTTTTTTTTGGTACAAAGCAGATGTTTACCAAAATGCCTTGTAATTATTATGTTGCACTGTAAATACAATCCTTAGGCTAGTTCATAGCAGAATGACCAGACAGGTCTGTGCTCTGAAATAAATCTCACCAGTACAGCTACCATTGTTAACCAGCACCTGAGACTAGAAATCATTTTAATTCTGTATCTCCAGTTACCTAAATATTTCTGATCTGTGTGTGAATTTTATTCACACTGACCAGAACACATTTCTAACCCTTGAAAATAATAGTCATAAGGTATTGACCATCCTCTGTTCTCTCAAAAAAAGAAAAAAAAATTTTTTTGGGTGGCAAAATTGTCATTTTGGAATGAGGTCATAGGACAGAGAGGTTGCTCTCACCTGATACAGTTCTTAACCGGGTTGGATTCTTTCTTAAATCCCTGGAATAGAGTTTTCCTTCAGGGATGTCAGGTGGTACAGAGCATTTGGCCCAGGAAGCTCTCCCTAATTTGTGCTGTGTTCACACAGAAAGCCCTCACTTCTTCCAAACCAGGTTTCAGTGGGCGCTCTCTTAGGGGCATCCTGCAGCAAGACCTGTAATTATTATTGTCCAAAGAATGACTATACCATAGAGCAATTATTGATATTGCTTTGACTGGCTGTGCTATTGTAGGAATAATTTATCCCCTGCCTCGAAATTTCTACAAGGTTATATTGCATTGAATTTTAATTTGTCATTTTTTCTGCTCTCACTTGAAAAACTTATAAGCTTTTGTGACATTAAAATATGGTTCTAATTTATTAGCATAATCTGTTAATATTGTTTCATTTTAATAGACATTAAGTATGATTTCTTAACGTTCTTGTTAAAATTACATCTTAAAATTGAAGTCAAGAAAAATTATATGTGGCTTAAGAATCACAGTGTCATGTGTGCCCCAAATTTTTATATGAAAAGTATTACTTTTTTTAATCGCGTCATATTTGAGGTGCTTTAACAATGACAATGAGCCAGCCTCGCATTTTCAGGCTCAGGGCCCTTCCAGAACACCAGATCTCAAGCACACGTAGCAGGAGTGCCTCTTTGTCGGCTGGGTGGAGTGCTCCCCGATTCCTGACCCCTTTAACATAGTCCATTAGATCTTTAAAAAAAAAATAAAAAAAGAAAAAGAAATAACAATATAGATAAAACACAGAATCTGACCTAACCAGACACTGTATAAGCATGTAGTACACTTTCAGGAGAAGCTTCAAGATTTAAAATAAATGCGGCTGATCGCCACGCGAATGTCAGCACAAGCTTCCCCACGCACGAGGCATCCAGCCCCACACAAGCCTTTTTAATGCTGTCTTTATCTGCTACGCGATGCATGAAATCTACTTTCAGTTTTAGAACTGCCGGCAACCTTTGACCCCTTTCCTGGAGACACAATGTGACCTTTCCATTGTCATCGGCTTTCATTCTCCTGAAAATTCTATGAATTTTTATTACAAGTTTTTTTTTTTTTTTTTTTTTTTAAGCCACACTGAGGCTTCAACAAATTACTTGACGCAGATGAGATGAAGTTGTTGAAGTGGCGTTAGATAAGTTTTACAGCCAGCATGGGCGCCGCCGTGGAGTCCAGGCCTGTGTCCTGCAATGTCATACGCCAGTAACTGCTGAGACTACTATTGGATAAATACATCATTTTATGGAACATTGATTGTTCTATAAACCCAATGGAGTATTATGCTCTATGATCAAACCATTTAGATTGTGTGTAGAGCACAGAAAATGCCATATTCAGGATGGTACTAAAAGTGCCATTTGTGTATTTTATGGATGTCATTACAGGGGAAACTTCTCTCTGTAGGCCCTGTTTACTGCAAAATTTTTTAGTCTGTAATGACATTTTTCATTCACAACGTATGCCTTCAAGAGAGGGGGCCCTTGTTTTATTTGTTTCATTCGAGTTTACTGCACAAATTCTGTACATTTTAATTAAATGTAAGCTTAACAAAAGCATAAGGTATTTATTCTGTGAGAAAGAGCAATGACAGTAACAAAAGAATAACACACACACAGAAAGGAAGCAGTCAGGTGCTAAACCCTATTTGCAGCTTCCCAGAAGCCCCCAGACAGCCAAACAGAGCCATCAGCACGGTTTGGCACGGTTTGGGGGGGTATGAGTCTCGACATCTTAACCCCTCCACCGCTGCACGACAGTTCGTGGTTTTCAACTCCAAAGATGCTCTCCTCAAGAAGAGACTGGATCTCCTAATGACCTCCTGGGGAAGGGAGCTTAATTCGGAATCATTTCCCAGAAAACAAACCCTCCACTCCCTGAAAAGCCCTTCTCATTTCAACCAAGTTGTAGACTTTCAATGCGTTTAGCTATGAGAAGGGCCTATAATATCTCTGTATTCCCGAAGGCAAACAGGCAGTAAGTTGGGATTTTTCAGAAACAGGCAGGAGGCTGCATTTTAACCTATTTGCCCCTTCTGCACAGAGCAATTTATGGTCCTCTTATAAACAGGTCCAAAAAGGCTGAATCAGATGCACGGTTTGATTAGCTACTATTACCACACCGGAACCCGATGTTGTCTTTGAAAGATACAAAGCACAGTGCAAATATTATGTTGGGCGGCCATGCTCCATTAAAGATTTGTGTACTTTGGGCCTCATAATGGTGACTAAGCAGGTAAGGATAAGCCTGTACAAAGTTCCTGTTTTCCAAATACTGAATCCATTTGGCCATTTGCATTGGTGAGCTTTACGGTTCATATTTACTAGAAAGAGCTCAGAAATTGAAGTTGATGTGCCCAGTAAATTCTTGGTCATAGCCCAGTTAGAATGCAAAGTTACAGTAGAGATTCACATTAGTTTAAATGACACTTGAACTTCTGCATAGCTCCACATTAATTCATTATGGGCGAAATGGAGGAATCTTCAGTGGGTGAATCTTTTTCAATCTGATTGAGGCTGTTACATTTTATAGGTGCTATTTTTCAAAGCAGTACTGACAGCACTCGAAGTTATTAAATTGCTGAATCAAAAGATGGACCTGCACTCGCATTTATGAACTGTGATGGAGTAGCGGGGCTCGCGCCGAACTGCGGCGAAGATGTTGGCAGTGTCAGGCTTCATCACATGCCGCCGTGACAGTAGTGTTTACCCTTGTAGTTCACTTTAATGGTCTGGAAGTGGCTTAACCCACCTCTGGATTCAAATAAATCCAGCAAGTAGTTCAGAATAGCATCATTATCAGTGCTGCAAGGGATTCAGAGGATAATTCTACCCCTGAGAGACTTTGCGTCCAATTGCAGACTGAGGAAGGGCCTGCAGCTCGTAGGCTTGCTCTCGGAGGCCGTCAGAGCCCCTGAGACCTGGTGGGGCTCCCACCTGCCGTCCTTTCACCTACTTCTGACATCGAGGCAGGATCCTCTTCTGTGGTTAATTGGGGCTGATCTGAAGGCTGCCTTCTTTATTTCTGTGTCTGTATTTCTTCATTTCTCCCACTGCCCCCCCTCCCCCCAAACTCTAAATTAGAGAAAATGACCTTGGAGTTAAGAGAATAGATGGAACCGAGCACATCAAGCGCAGGGTGTGATGATGACAACATGCAGAGGCAGACGGGATCAAGCTCAGGGTGACAAAGGCAGGTGGACCGATTCCATCCCGGAGAGAGAAGCGGAGGGTCAGGGAGCAGTTGCAGGCACAAGCAGGTCCAAGTATGTTGGGCCCTGAGCCCCCAGGTCCCGGTACACGGCACTGAGCAGTTGTAAACATGGGTGTGCACAGAGGTGTGGACAGGGGGGGCTCTGTGGAACGGCCTGGCCTCACCTGGCCTGCTGCTGCCAACGTCTTTGAAGAGAGAGATTTTAGGGAGATTACAAATTCAGAAGCTAAACTGGGAGATGAGGCCGAAGGATAGAACAGGATTTGGCCCTTCTCCTGAGGACCTGTGAGGTTAACCTCCTCTGGTGCTTTCACCTTCCCCAGGGTGAGCTTTTCTCTCACAAAACAGGGGAAGGGGTAGGGAAGACAGGAGGAGGGAGGAAGGGGCATCCCAGCAGGCACATCCCTGGGCAGAACAGGTTACATGCACTGGGTTGATCCCCAGAAACTCGCATAGGCTCATAGAACCTTTGGAAAGTCTTCAGAGCACCTGGAGGTAGGAGTCCCCAGTATGGAAACCCACCGATGCCCTGTGACCCCCAGCCCCTAGCACCGTGTGGCAGGCCTTCAGGAGCTGCTTGCTCACTGAGCCATGAGAAGGAGCAAGCTTTCATGCTCCCAGCTTGGTGTCCTCTTTCCTTGGAGGGTAAACGAGACCAACGGAGCTACACTGCAGTGAGGCAAGTCATTGAGCTGGAATCATTGCCGCTTTGGACTGTCCCCCGAGCCAATTCAGTTGTCCTTTACAATGTGATGGCCAGCTTCTGCCTGGCTGGTGAGAGCCTGGCCAGGCCTGGCCCCTCCAATCAGCGCCGCCCCCCCGCCAGTCAGGGTGTTCCATAATCCCTGCAGGAGCCAAAGGGAGCAGGAGGTGCTGCTACTGGAGCTCATCCTACTTGACGCCATGCATCTTCTCCTGACCCAGGAGTCAGTGATCCCATCAACTTCCTAAGAGTCACACCATAGAGAGGCGTCTGAGGAAGGACAATGTCAACTAGTCCTCATAGGTGTTTAAGAAGATGGATTACCTGTACCCTTTCTTTCCTCACTGGGAGCCAGAGCCTCAGAGGCCCGAAGAACATGGTGGCAAAAAACCGATCCCATGAACTTGCTTGTGGTGAGCTTCATTCCAGTTACTTCCATGCACACACCGGCAGCTGCCACAGGGAGACCCTTCACTCCCTCTGCCTCTCGCATGAAGGGGATGCTGTGGTCGGCCTTCCCCTGACCTCTGAGTGTTGAATGTGCAGGCACAGAACAGCAAAGCTTCCTGGCAGTGTAGGTGGAATGGGCCAGGAGCTTGCACTGTTAGATCTTAGTGAGATTCTGAATCTAGGACCATTGCCCACGGTATGGGTGTGAGCCTGGTGTGTCCTCTTGGCAAATATGATTTGACAGCTTGTATGGCTCCTGCTTGAGATTCCGAACCCGCTGGAGGCGGGCCTTGTCTGGGGTCTGTGAGGTCCCCCAACACAGTAAGCAAACTCATTTTGTTTTTAAGAGATCGAACAATACATAATCTTATCATTGTCTTTCCTTTGCTAAGGATAAAATGTGCTTTGTTAAAAATGACCTACATTACATTAAAGAGAGTAACACGGGATATATCAAGACTATGGTGGCCACTGAGACACGGATACTCCTGCAGATCAGTGATAGGTCATTCTCTTCCTTTGGGGGGAAGAGGCAATAGTAAGAACACTGATAGAAAATCAGGGATTTAAAGACGAAAATAGGAACTGTGTTTAAAGAGTCCGTCTCTTTTGATGGAAATAAAGATTACAGTTTTCAGTAATACTTCTCCCCATCAAGTTATTACGTGAGCATTTGCCTGTGTCTCAGATGGTGCAGGGGAGATGGGTGAGCATGCGCTCGTCCTGTGTCCTCCTCACACCTGTTCATAAACTTACAGGAAGATCCTGCTACTGTCCTCTGATCTTCCCTTCCCACCAGTGACTGAATGTCGTGTTGGAAACGACAGTGACTCCTTCCCGCTGGCTGCTGGGAGTGGTCGCGGGACCCTCAAACTGGGAGGACGGGAACGGCCAGTTCACTATCACCTGTGTGCCCCTGAGCCGGTGGCTGAGCCCCAAGTCCCCGTAATCGGCCACCGCAGAGTGTGGCTCCCGTAGTGCTTCTGCTGAGGGTTTAGAGCTTCTACGAAGAGTTGTCTTGCTTGTAAGCCTGAAGGTCGTTTTCTGGGCTCTAACTGGTCCCTGTCTCCCATAGGCATCGTGTCCAAGTCCTATGAATGCCGTTTGAAGGGCCAAGGAGCCACGTTCGTGGAGACGGACAGCCCGTTCACGGCGGCCGCACTGGCAGAGGCGTCCCCCGTCAAGGAGAGGCCCCTGAGGAGCGGCAGGCGGCAGGCGGCGGCACCCGAGCAGGTCCAGCAGGTCATCATCATCCAGGGCTATGACGGGGAGTTCGCCCTGGACGCCTCGGTGGAGGAGACGGCCGCTGCCACACTGCAGACACTGGCGCTGGCTGGCCAGGTGGCCCGGGTGGTACACATCACGGAAGACGGGCAGGTCATCACCGCGGCTCAGAGCAGTGCCCATGTGGGCGGCGTGGCCCCCGGGCCGGTCCTGCCCGAGCAGGTGGTGGTCGTGGGGGGCCCAGTGGACAGCCACGCTGGGGATGAGCCCCTGAGCCCAGGCGGCACCGTGATCCAACAGGTGACCAAGCAGGAGCTCCTGGACCTCGCCGAGGCTGGCGTCCCTCCGCCCGATGCGGCCTCGGCCCTAGACGCCCTGCTGTGCGCGGTCACTGAGCTGGGGGGCGCAGATGGCCGGGCAGGGCCCGATGACAAGGGCAGGCCCAGCCCCGAGGATGCGCTGGGCCGGCTGCCGGGTCAGGAGGTGCCGGCTGCCACCGCCGCACAGCCCGGGGCCCCCGAGCCCCACGTGTTCCCTGACCCCCGGGAGGCCGCGGTGGCAGAGGCCATGGGGGCGCTGCCCCGGGCGCTGGGGCCCTCGGGCGCCCCACAGGAGCGAGCGCAGCTGGCCTTCAAGAAGGTGGTCCAGGGCGTGCTGCAGTTTGCTGTGTGCGACCCGGCAGCGGCCGGGCAGCTCATGAAGGAGGGCGTGACGCAGGTGATCGTGAATGAGGAGGGCACCGTGCACATGCTGGCCCGGGAGGGCTCCCAGATCATCATGCGGGAGGCCGAGGCGCACGGGCAGCACGTGGGGCTGGCCGAGCCTGACGGGGAGATCTCGCAGATCATCGTCACCGAGGAGCTGGTCCAGGCCATGGTGCAGGAGTCGGCGGGCGGCTTTCCCGAAGGCGCCACTCACTACATCGTGACCGAGCTGCCCCCGGGCGTGCAGGACGACGCGGGCCTCTATTCGCACACCGTCATCGAGGCGGCTGACTCTCAGGAGCTTCTGCAGGCCGGGGCTGCTCTCGGTGCCGAGGCCATGGTCCCGAACGGCACGGAACAGTTGACGAGCATGGTCATCTACACCCAGGAGGGCTCCCCAGCTGCCACTGTCATTCAGAGCCAAAGAGAGAGTAATGAGCTCCGGGAAGCCTGAGCGCAGACCTTCACACCTGGCACAGGGTGGACACGTGTGGACGTGGGCAGCCAGGGTTGGCGTGGGCCCGGCCTTCCTGGGTTGGCTGGTGCAGAGGCCTCAGGGCAGTGGTGCGGCCCCCAGAGGGATCAGGTCCACACGGACTGTGCACCGGTCCCATGTCCAGGGGGTGGAGGGCACCTCCGCCAGCAGCCCCCTCCCCCAAGTCCCAGCCACCAGGAAGGCCAGGCGGTGCCGCTGGGCCTGAGCCCTGTGCCAGCTGCACCTGTTTCCTGTTTAGTTCTTTTGTGACTGGTCTTTTCCCTCCATCCATCCCTGTGCCGAGGAGAAGCCACATTGTTTCTGTTTCCGACCCCCAAACCCACCCACCCACCCCCAGCAAATGTTTTCCCATTTGGGTTATCAAAGGATTGTGCCTGGCGGTGGAGAAGTCAGAACAGTGTATCTTGTGGCCTGAGACATGCCCATTCGTGCAGCCCAGCATGTAGCCATTTTAACATTTTATTCAATATTTGGTTAAAAATTGCAGCTACAAGTCTTGACGGTCTTGAGCAGTCCACCCTTGTTCATTTTCTGAGATCACAGGATCACAGTATCCCCAGACCAAAGGAAGACCTGCCAGTTCATGTCTCACATCAGTTTCCTGTCCCCAGACGCGGTGGGGGTGTCCCTAGCTCTGGTTGCACTCTGCTTCAAAGACACCCTCTCAAGCCTACCGCTGAGAAAAGCCTTGACGTTTCTATTGGATTAAAATACACGTTGGTTAAGACAACCCAGTGCTTCTAATTCTGACTTCGTTTCATACAATAAAGTCTATATATGAAATGTGCACTCTGGAAAATAGTGTTCATACCAATATATTGCTTTTATAACAAATGTTTCTTCATATTGATACCATTTTTGCGAGATTTATTTGTGACTTATGTCCGTGGAAAGGAGCTGACATTAAACATTAATACCAGAAAGCCGCGCCCCTGCAGCCCCAGCCCTGCCCAGCATCATCTGTGTTTAGTTGTGGGTTCGCTGCAAATGTGGAATGCAAGTGTGTGTTCTAGTAACTCACTTCTTGATTTGATTGCTCTTCATCCTTTTCCAAAAGTGTAAAAACACTTCCCTCCCCCAAATGCAAAAGTTTTTTGTTCTATTTTTTTTCTTTGAAATAAAATTATAGCATTGAAAGAGAAGGATGTCCTCTTCTGTCCAGCAGCCTGCCGGCGGGCAGCTCCCAACCCCAGAAAGCAAGTCCCGTGTCCCACGGCCTCCTCTCCCACTCTGGCCTCCAGGGCGCTGGGCCGCGTGGGCACCTCCAGAGGCCTCGCGCCGTCCTCGGAGGGTTTAGCACGTGGCCCAGGCAAACAGTGGCGACAGTGGCATATTCCACAGTTACAGGACCTAAACATTGGAAGGAGCAGACACATGAGCAAAGAGGAAGAGAAAATAGTCCCTTTTTAAAAGTTTACACTAATGCGCCATCTAAGATCCCCTCCCGAGAGCAGGGGTGGGAGGGCGCCAGCTGTGAAGGGGAGCCCAGCCCTTCTCGCAGCCTCGCCCTCGTCGTGGCTTGGCGTCTGGCCGTCCCAGGACCACCCCCCTTGACACAAGCTGTCCCTCGCCCCCGACCCCCCAAAAAATGGAAGGTAAAATTTCACGTTTGACACTGAGATTCATAATTAGCTGAGTATAACTTGCTCATGTTTCTTAAAAATGGCAGGGCAGTTCACTTCTCTTTAAACAACTTGTCTTCAGCAAACAGTGACAGGATCAACTCCTGTTTGTTATCAGGATAAAGGTGACCTTTATAAAGTGATGCCCCTCTCCAAGCTTCTCATACATGTTGGAGAGCAAGAGAGAGGAGGGGGAAGATGTTTTCTGGTGGAAATATTTCTTTCTGATCATTCCCCCCGTTAGCTGCTGTCCACGGCCCTTGGCTCAGATGCTAATTCCTAACGGTGCTCCGTCCTGTATGGCTAACCTTTCTGCCCAGGCTGTTGACACCGACATGCTGCAGTTTACCGTTTGTGATTTATTTAGGATAAATATGTCTCAGGTGGCATTTAATCCTTCATAAAACCAGTGTAGCCTGCAGTGTCAAACCAGCAATCACGTTGTACGCACAATGAAAAGAGCAGGCCTTTGCATAAAAAAATTGTACAGAAGGTGTTTCGAGGCTCAGAAGGCTTGCAAAGGATTCACCAAGCTAGTGTATCCTGTAATTACCCATAGAGCTGGGTTCATGTTCCCTCTCTTTTCTCTCTCATTACACAACTATCAGAATGTAAGGGAGTCAAAGAAGCACGTACACAAACGTGGGCCTCGGAATAACGAGGCGTGGCCGACTCCACGACCCGGCCACACTTCCTGCAGCAGGGAGTGACTGTGAGAGAGACACAGACAAGCTCACAGCCTTCCTTGGGGTTTTAGCTAGAGGAGAAAGGGACACTTTAAAGAGGTTAAAAAAAAAAAAAAAGAAAAGAAAAATTAGAGTCTCGAGTCTCTAATCCAGGAAGGCCACTCTTTGTGTTAAGCCACAGCCCATTAAATGACAGATCCCCAAGGACACCCAGCACGCAGCAGGGCCCATTGTCCACGTGGACATAGAGTTTAGGGACCACCGTTCAAGCCAGCAGCCTGTCCACAGAGGATGGAGAGAGAGAGTTTTAGCCACCAACTGTCACTGTCATGAGACACTGTGGCCCAAGTAGGCAACCCCCCACCCCGGGACGCTTCAGGAGTCACCCAACAGTTGACACCTCTCCCACCATGCCCCAGGACACACATCACCTGGGAGACACCAAGGACGTCCCTCCTGCTATTTGGTTTACTTCGAAGATGCAAGTGAATGTGTTAAGATTGCGTCAGCTCAAGCTGGAAGTGTGGAGACAGTGGGTCTTTGCAGGTCACCGAATAAACTACAGCAAAGACCCCACGGAGGCCCCAGCCTGGCCACACGCAGGCCACACTGCACAGCTCCGGCCCAGCACCCCTCCCTACCCCCCAGGGGACCAGAGCTCTGCTGCCCGGGAACCCAGCATCTAGGAAATTCTTGGACCGATGGACATTCTTCACATTTGTCAGTTCTGTCAAATCTTTTGTTTTCTGGAGCACAGAGACAGAAAACGATGGCAGGAAGGAGGAAAGACCTGAGGGGCCAGCTTGGAATCCTAACCTGGTTCTAGGAAGAGAATTAGGAAAACCAGAGAGGTCGTCTGTTCAGCAAACTAAGAAAGGAGCCGCAAGTTCTCACTTACTTCACTGTTAAACATTAGCCTACAATTGAGGAGAGCACACAGCTCACTTAAGCAACCTCCTCCTGTTCCATCTTGTTGAAGAATACAATTCGCTTTCTACTCCTCTAGGGCCATATCATTTTACATGAAGAAAAAAGTTAGCTCAGATGGCAGTTATACGTTTCGGAAGCACCTTCTAATCAGGGATTGGTGATTCATTATTAGCTTCAGCGGGCGATCCATCTGACATGTAAGGGGAAAAAATTAGCAGCTGTCACTGTGTGATGAGTTAATTTCCTGATAGGCCTGACACTGAAAAGCCATTTGGAGACATGGTGGTGGCTGACTACAAAACCTGGCGCTGCTTTATAATTGGAGATAAAGAGCGAGCGGAGGAGCGGGCCAGGCGAGAGCCCGCGGATCCACAAGTGGGGGCCGCCTGCGCCACCTGCCTCCCCCCAGCATCGCCACGTCCAGGCCCCGGCCTGGCACCTCCCCGCGTCCCCCCCGCGAGGTGGGAGAGTGACACAGGTGCCTGACGTTTCGCAGACGGGCGAGCACGGGACGTTCTCCTTCCAATGGTCCCCATGGCGACCGTCCTCGTCAGAGCCTGGGTTCCCAATAGTGATGGTGCTTCGTCACCAGAAGTGACCCCGTGAAATAAGTGTGTGGGAACGTGGGTGGGGCGGCCCCGGGGGCCTGGGTGAGCGAACCTGCCTCTGACCGGCCCTTGAGTTGCTCTTCCTCTCGGGCCCGCTTGCAGCCCAAGCTGAACACAAAGCAAAGCGTTAGTATCCGGGAGAGCAGAGCTGGAACGGGGCTCTAGCACCAGCTTGTGTCACAGGAGGGACCCGGCGGCCCTCCCGGCTGAGGGGTCCTCACGGGCTCTAGCACCGCAGCCTGGGCCGTTGGCCCCGCTCCCTGGCGGTGTTTCCTTCCCACAGCGAAGCCGGACAGCGTTAGGGACGCCGCTGCCGCCGCCGCACCCGGGGGCCAGGACCACCGCCAGCCCTGCCGCCAGCCTCCATCCTGGGCGGGACGAAGACGAGCCAGAGACTCGAGGAAGCTCAACCTCCAGGTCCCAGCACGAGGCGGAGAACCTTGCTTCTGCAAAACGCCTGGGGCCTCGGCCCAGGACGGGCTGCAGGATTCTCATCTCTCAGTGGGACACTCCGTGTGTGAGGCCCCGTGGCCTGGGCCAGCAGGTGGTCGTCACCAGGCCGTCGCTAGATCCAAATGCTCCCACCGTGAATCTCCCCGGGAATCGTTTGCTTATTACTCCCTGGGCCTGCGTTTTCAATCCCTTCTAACCAATACTGTTTAAACGACCTAAGTCCATACTCTGAGGGGGGCTGTATATGTACATGGAGTATTAGCCGTCAGGACGGGCGAGGGCCTACCACGTAGGTCGACGTGGGTGGGTCACGCTGCGGGAAATAAGTCAGAGAAAGACAATTAGATGACCTCACTCCTGTGCAATTTAAGAGACAAACAGATGAACACGGAGGAAGGAAGGGAAAAATAAAAAGACGAGAGCAGAGAGGGAGACAAACCATAAGAGACTCTTAATCACATAACACAAACAGGGTCCCTGGGGGGGGGGTCGGGGAATGGGGTGACTGGGGAATGGGTGACTGGGGGATGGGCATGAAGAAGGGCACGTGATGGGATGAGCACTGGGTGTGATACAAGACGATGGATCACTGACCTCTACCTCTGAAACCAGTAATACATTGTATGTTAATTGAATTTAAATTTAAAATATAAGTGAACTGACCTCATTCCAGCGTGGCCCCCAGCACCACGGAAGGAAGGCCTGCCGCCGGGATGAGCAGGAGCGTGTGGACCGGCCGCCCTGGCGCCGGTGTCTGCACTCTCAGGAGCACCTCACGTCGCTTGTCAGGTAGAGGGACAAAAACCTGCGCAGAGGGATAAAAACCAGGGTGAAGTAAAGATTCGTTTTCCTGCTTCCAGACTGGCTTCCCGTCTAGACACTGGGAGCTTGGATGGGGCACCCCGGGGCTGCAGCCGCCCAGCCAGCAGGGCGGCCCCCTGGGCGCGGTCGGGGCCAGGCGGCGTCAGGAGGGAGGGGACCCTCAGCGGGGCCCTGTCCGCCTGCTCCGCTGGCCCCGAAGTCGCAGCACATCTTCAGCGCCAGCCCACCTGGTCCCCGACGGCCGGATCTGAGAGCAGCCGCCCCCCGACCCCTCGAGGGCAGGGAGGAGGTTTCACCTGCGAACCGCAGCTCCGCCTGGTCATGAACAGGCCGCCCGACCCTATCTGAGGCGGGACTGTGATCCGACTCCGGGAGCCACGGTCCCCCCATGTCTGGAAGGTTCCACGGGATGGGTGTGCGCCCCCGCCCCCCGCCCGCGATCTCAGGCCAGGCTGGACACGGGAGGTCCCTCGGGGTTGGCTGTAGGCACCTCTGCCGACCCCCTGCCCCTCTCACCTCCATTTGGCAAAGGGCGCTCCAGTCCCAGGGCAGGGTCTTAAGGCTGCTGGGGACAGGCAGAGTCAGCAGGTCCCGCGAAGGGATGGACAAATACAGGGCCTCTCGGTTCCTCATCAGCGTTGTCTTATTCTCTTGCCCTCCTTCCTTTCACTCTAATTTCTCAACAAAAACCTCTGGCGGGAACCCAACCACTGAATGCACACACAACTCTTACTGGTTGACTCGGTTCCGCACACATTTCTCTACTTCCACATTTTGCCGAACGTCTCTTGACGAGAAGGGTCCTGAGGCCAAACCCCTTGACAGGCATTGAGTAGGTTCAGCCGCAGGCTGGTCCTGCGTGTTAAACAGGGCCTTGACCAACAGGAGTAGACGGGGGACTCGTCTTCACGGCTCGGAGCCAGGACCGAAGGAAACATAACACATGGCCCTCGGCGGCACGGGGTGAGGGATCTTTGATCTGGTGAGATTAGGATTCCATTTGCTTATTCCTGATTTCTTCCTGGCCCTACGGTGGGTCCGCGCCAGCTCTGCTTACCCCACCCGGCTCCTTCCCGGGCGCTGTGGGTTCCCATCGGTCTTGCAGGATCCTGGGCTTCTCTGCAGAGTCAGAGCCCGGCAGGAAATGATCCCAGGAGGCCGAGAGGGCGCAGACCTGGAGCTTCAGGGCCCCCCGTGCACCCCGAGGAGGAGCCGGTCCCTGGGCAGCCGGAGAGAAGCCCCGAGAGGGGGACGTGGTGCTGTGTCTACCTGAGGCCACACTGCGCAGGTGGTCACACCTCGACGCCTCTGAAGCCGGGATGCGTCCATAGTGTCCCAATTCCAGCCCCGGGAGGAGCCAGGGGGAGGCCGGAGAGGCTGTGGGGGGGGGGGGCCGGAGAGGCTGCGGGGGGGGGGAGAGGCTGCGGGGGGGGAGAGGCTGCGGGGGGGGGAGGCCGGAGAGGCTGCGGGGGGGAGGCCGGAGAGGCTGCGGGGGGGGGAGGCCGGAGAGGCTGCGGGGGGGGGGGCGGAGAGGCTGCGGGGGGGGAGAGGCTGCGGTGGGGGGAGGCCGGAGAGGCTGCGGGGGGGGGGCGGAGAGGCTGCGGGGGGGGGAGAGGCTGCGGGGGGCGGGGGGAGGCCGGAGAGGCTGTGGGGGGGGGGGCCGGAGAGGCTGCGGGGGGGGGGAGAGGCTGCGGGGGGGGAGAGGCTGCGGGGGGGGGAGGCCGGAGAGGCTGCGGGGGGGAGGCCGGAGAGGCTGCGGGGGGGGGAGGCCGGAGAGGCTGCGGGGGGGGGGCGGAGAGGCTGCGGGGGGGGAGAGGCTGCGGTGGGGGGGAGACGCTGCGGGCGCCCTCGACGCCGGGGACACGTGTGCCTGGTCCTGTCCCTCGGCGAGGCCCCGGGAGGCGGCGGCCCTCGGGGACCACGGCCCCGGCGGCGTCAGGACCCGGGGTAGGAGGCGGAAGAGCATCCTATCAGCCCGGAAGCAAGAGGCTGCATTTGGGGGCGCCGGGCCGGGCGCGTGGCCGCCGCAGGACCGACCCGGCAGCTCTGCGGGCAGGCGGCGAGCGAGCATCGAGACTCGGGCCCTGCGGTCGGCCAGGCCCCGCCTCGGGCCCAGGAAACCCCGGGGGCTCCGACCCGGGCCGCGTCCCCCGACCCCGAGCCCCAAGCGGACTGCCGCGGGGCAGGGCGTGCAGCTCCGCGGGGTCACAGCGCTGAGCGGGGCGCTCAACGCCAAGGCGGCCCGAGGGCCCGTTGAGGGACTTCTGGGGGATGGGCCCTGCGCGGGCTCCCCACACGCCCTGCCCCACCCCCAGGCCCCGCACAGCCCCCGGAGGGTTAGGGGCCGGGGCCTGCCCAGCCCCCGGGGCCCGCCCCACGTGCGCGCGCACCCCGGCCCAGCGGGGCACTGGGGGCGCTGGGGCACCCTCGGGGGGCGCTGGGGCGGGGTGACGGGGCCTCCGCTGAGGTCTCGGGTGGGCCGGGCACCCGGAGGAGGACCCACGCCGCCCGCCGCCCTGGCCGGGCCCCCGCACCCCGGCGGCAGGTGCGGCCCCTGGGCTCCCACAGGTGCGGCCCCGCGGCGGCGTCTGTCGTGGGGTCCCGCACGCGGGGGCGGGGGGGCGGGGGTGAGAGCGAGGCTGGCGACGCTGCCCCTGGCTTCCCTCCCGGTGCCTTCGGGGTTCGGTTCCTCGGGAGGGGACGAGCCGCCGTGCCCGCCGCCGGGTGCCGGGTCAGGAGCCCAGGAGCGGGACGCGAGGGCAAGGGCAAGGGCCGCGGGCCTCGGGCGCCCCTGCCTGCGGGGATGGGGCCGTGCCCGCAGCCCCCCCACCCCCACCCCCACCCCCACCCCGGGCGACTTTGCGGAGACTGTCCTCGGCCCCCGCTCAGCAGCCGCGGCCTGGGAAGGAGGAAGCGCGCGCCCGGCAGGCCTCGGTTCGCCAAGGCTGCACCTGTGGGGGCGCGTCTGGGCCGCCGGCGACCTGGGCAGGTGGCTCCGGGGTCCTGGGGCCGCGCCTCTCCCGCCCCCGGCTGACTGGGCTTCACTCTACTGCAGCACGCACGGAGCCGGTGGGACAGAGCCAGGCCCAAGCCAACGCCAACCTGGGAAGTTCTGGAAGCCGCGGCAGCCCCGGGAAGAGGCTTGTGGGAAGAAGGCTCTGGGCTCTGGCTCCTCCCCAAGCCGTGTTCTTCCAGCAGCTCACACGGCCCCTCGTTAGAAAACAAAAGACGAGCTCGCCCCTGATATATGTATGAATAAGTGTGTCACCTCTTTCTCTATCTGCTGCCCTGACGATGCAACACAAGGCTGAAAGCAGAGCTATTCAAGTGATGGGGATAAAACACCAGGTTCTGTTGCTTGCCTGATCCAAAAGGCTGTGCACCCTTGTTACATAGCAGACAATATTCATCTTTTCACAAAGCGGGCACAGGCTGGGACTGGAGAGAGTCTTGATACGTGGGCACATTAGGCCCTGTGGTCAGACTGGTCAGTGGTGGCTTCAGCGGGCTGCTGTGGAGCTCACCTTGGGGAGAGACTGGGTCCCCAGGGGCTTGGCTGGGTCCCCAGGAGCAAGTGAGCAGCGATGTGGGGCAGCACGCCCCCACCCTGTGGCCCCCACTAGGCCCTCAGCAAACCTGTGACCGAGGCTGACACGTGCTGCTTCACAAACCGACCCCCTGAAGTCATCGTCCTTGTCCACCAGGTCTCTTCTGAGTTTTAAATGAAACATATATAGCACAAGCGTGAGGGTTCTAGGAGGGTTCAAGGCAGCCTGGGCTTCCTGTGCGCTTGCTCCCCTGACCCCAGACACATTCCCCCGACACTCCTTCAGTGCCCATCACACCCTCCCAGCAGCACATGAGGACTGAACACATACCTGTAGGCAATCCCACCCCAAAGCCATGAGAAAGCCAAGGAACAAAAAGGCAAAATCCCACAAAGACACAGAGAATGAGAGCAGCAGGAGGAGCACATATGAAACTTACTTTGGGGAAAGGTGAGGGGTGCCGGGAGTGGTTCTGATGGAGCAAAGCAGAGAAAACAGTCCCTCGGTGCCAACAGGGAGGCCCCAGCCAGCAAATGCTAAACTGCATCCCAGAGCCCTGAGAAGCAGACACAGTGCAGATGGCAGGGCCTGGGCTGAGGCAGGTCCCTCCCCCCACCTGACCCCTGCAGCCAGACAGGTGCCATCCCCCACTCCCTAATGTAGGAGAAAACTGGAAGCTTTTTCTCTTCTAGAGAAATCCAACCAGAAAGGCCGTGAGCTGGGGACACAGCAAAGAGTGGGAGAGGCCATGCATAAAATGGGATTAGGAGAAATTCTACGTACTGAATGAGACCCACTTGCAGTCTCCCTCCTGCTGGGCTCCAGTACAAGGGAAACCAGATATGTGACCTGCCGGTAGGAGACCACAGAGTTCTTTTCTGGAGAAACTGAACCATCCTAGAGAGAAGACCTCCACACATAGATATTCAAGGATTTCACAGTGAAAAGGCTGACTGCTGTCAGGTCACTTTGAAGTGAAGCCAGCTGCCAAAAAACCCCATACAGAACTTCCAATCAGCCTTAGGGCCTCATTCAAATATGGACATAAGGCCAGGGACAGACATGAATAAAAAAGATCAAGAATAAATAAGAAGGGGGGAGAAATCCAGTAGAAACATATTTAAAAAGAAAAATTCAAAAACTGTACTTGTGTAATAAGAGAATATATGCTTCCATGAAATAACACGTTTCTATATTTTTAAAAAGTAATAATAAGAGAATAAGAAGAGAACTTCAGGAAATTAAAAATAAAATAGATGACATTTTAAAAAATTTGTATTTTTAAAAATTCCATCTTTGGAAGACAAAGTGAAGAAAGCCTTTGGAAAGTAGGACCAAAAGACAAAGAAATTAAATTTAGGTGATACCACAAATCAGAAAGTTAAAATATCAGTGCGGGAGATCCACAATCAACTAAGAGAAGGTCTAGAAAGGCAAAATTAGGGAAAACACAAAGAAGGAAGTTATCAAAAATTAATTCAAGAGGATTTACCGGCTGGGAGGTAAGGGTTTCCAGCTTGAAAGAACCCATCAAGTGCCCGGCATAATGAACCAAAGAGTCACATAACTGGGCTTATCAACACGAAATTCCAGAACCTCAAAATATGCAAAACTAAATGCTTTCCCAGAAAAATTAAGGAGATCACACAAAGCAAATAAAAATGGTGTCAAACTTCTGAAAAACAATTCTGGATATGAGAAGTCAAAAAAGTGTTCAAAATCCAAAGGGAAACTATATAATCAAAGAAGAATTCTATATCCAGCTAAACTATCAAAAATGCAGGTAAAATAAAGACATTGTTACATGTACAGTCTCTCCAAAGTTTTGCCTGCACTATACCCTTTTTCATGAAGCAACTGAAAGATACACTCTTGCAGAAGACAGAAGAGTGTTGAGATTCAGGAACAAAAAATCAACAACACAGGGTGTTTCCAGAGTAGTGCTTCTTGGAGCAGATAAAGGGAGGGATCTAAGCAAAAAGGAATGGAATTTTCCATTGATGGCTTAATACATTCATTTGTATGGACAACATGTTTTAAGAGTTGGGATAGTTTGGAAAGAACAAGTGATAGCATATGAAAAAAATCTAAGCTGATAAAAAGTGAGGTAATATTAATGCCAGCAGAAGCTTCAGACAAATGTATAAAAAATGAAATCAAGTCACTCGACCCCACAGTGAACAATGTTTACATGGTCATCCTATTCATACTGAAATGAGTTTAATAAAAATGGTACTATAATTAAGCTGGAAGGATGGGGAGAAAACGGGGTGATTACGATGAGCGTAGTAACTCCTCGGTCCTAATGAGAGGTTGATAGTGTCTCAAAATGATACATAATTTGAGTGTCAACAAGTTGCAACATCCATTTCTTGCCTAGATGGCAAACTAGCACAGGCCACGGTCTCCATCCTGGAAGTCCACCCAAAGTGTAGGATGAGTGGAAATGAGGAGATAGCAGCTGCATGTGGCTTCAGCTGCTGTGAGCTGGGCGTTTGGTGGACAGCGAGCTGCGTCCAGGGCCCTGCACCCAGGCAGCCACCACCGCCGTGGTAGGAAAGCTTACAGAAAAGCAGCTGAAATCTGATTTTGCTCTGCGGGAATCCTGGAGCAACAGCCCAGCCTCCTGGTGCAGGAGACCCTAGGGATGGAGCCAATGCAGACAACAGCCTCGTGATGTGACATGACAGAGGGGCCAGCCTTGAAGACCTGGCAGCTTCCATCAGGGACTTACTCCTCTAGGGCCAGCTTCTACCCTTAGCGTTTGAATAGCTGTCGTTATCCAAACATGAAAGAGAAAGAAAGAAAGAGAAAGAAAGAAAGAAAGAAAGAAAGAAAGAAAGAAAGAAAGAAAGAAAGAAAGGAAGAAAGGAAGGAAGAAAGGAAGGAAGTTAATGATTTAGGAAGTGAGTAGTTCTATGTTAAAAAAAAAAAAAAGTGATCACTTCCCTCCATCCAAGAAACCAAGCAAGTTGAATTGATTCCCATTTGACTTGACATGCTTGGCTGGCAAGTTGGCTCGGTGCCGTGCCCGTCTGCCCCTCTACCCTGCAGAACGAGCCCAGGGATGCCTGACAGCGTCGGGAAATTGCCAAATCACTGGCCACAGGGCAGGATGTCCAAACAAAGAGAGGTTTTCCGTCCACAGGCCTGGGAATGAAAGCATTTCATTTCCCCAGTCTCTGGTGCACACGGTGCAAATGCCACCCCCACCCCCACCCCCCAGCTTTTGGAAGGTAATGGAGTCAGTTGCTTCAGATGGACTGATGGTAATTCCTACCAATTAGGCGTATAATAATCATCTGGGCCATGTTTAGTTATCGGAGCAAGAGACTAAATTACATCCTACTGCATACCAAATAACTTTTATAATATGTATTTAAAGAGTCAGGAACAGCCAGAAGCCACCAGTAGACCCTTCCACGTCTCAAGCGGTTGCACTGACATGTTCTGCCATCTTGAGTCTATGTGCACAGCTCAGTTTGACGGTGTGAAAAAGGGAGAAGGAAAAAACACATATGCTGTAACCAAGAAAGGAATGAATCCTCTCCGAGAGAGGAGAATGGTGCGGAAAGACAGCAGTCAGCTACACTCAGAGCAAAAGGGTCTTAAGCTTGTGTCCTAAGTTTTCTGAATGTGTTTGGCTTCGAAGATTGTTGTTTTGTTTTTGTCAGTTGGGGGTGGATGGGTCTTCCAACCCAGAGGAAGCCAAGGCTGGATGTAAACTGACTTCATGTGTGGGCCATCTGAATTTTGCTCAATAGCCAGTGGCTGCCCCGTTGCCCCTGGGGGCTCCCCAGGACTCTGATTGGGCTTCTGGTTCCACATCAGCCAAGAAATATGTTACATGAGGGGAGTGATCTCAAGGCTGTAATCTTCTCTAAATGCGACCCGCTGGTGCTGGCTTTCAGCGATCTCAAGGCTGTAATCTTCTCTAAATGCGACCCGCTGGTGCTGGCTTTCAGCAGCAGGCACACCTGATGGAGTTCGAGATGTTGGCCTCACTGATGCCAGGAAGGGAGGGATGCTGATGGTCCAGATACGGGTGGGTGACCCCACTTTTTCCTGGCATCACACCTCACAGGAAGTGGTCTCTACTGGATCGAAATCCATGGCCTCTCTTCTAACTGCTGATTCATGTCTGCCCCAGTGTTGTACAGCGAGTCTGTGGGAAGTCTGCAAGAATTGGCGATTTGCTTTCTTTTCTTACCTCTTCTTCTTCTTTTTTTAAAAGATTTTATTTATTTATTCATGGGAGACACAGAGAGAGAGCAGAGACATAGGCAGAGGGAGAACTAGGCTCCCTGCAGGGGCCCTCCCTCCCTCCCAGGACCCTGGGATCACACCCTGAGCCAAAGGCAGATGCTCAACCATGGAGCTACCCAGGCACCCCTTTTCTTGCCTCTTCTATCCCAAGGAATTGTCTTCTCTGCTGAGCCAAACCTTCCAAACTTGAGTGGGTCCCCCAAGGCCTGCACTGTGTTGGTGGGGACAAGGGGTGGGCAGTGGGGCAAGTCAGTAATCCTTATTCATCTTGGATCTAAAGCCAAGTCCTCCAATCAGTGTATTAGCAACAAAGCTGGCACATCTTTGGCATCTTATTTCTGATGCCATCTTATTTCTGATTGATGGGAACATCAATCGGTTCCCAACTCGGAAGAGAAAAAAATGCAATATTTTTTGACCCTCCAGCTCCCCAGACTTCTATTGTGGACTTTGTCACTTGATCCCCTCCCTACAATAACGGTGGTAAATGACAGCAGAAGTTAGCGCTCTACATTTCCACCCCAAAACCTCAGCCCCAAAGCTAAGATGAGCTGAGAGCGACCGGGAATCTCACCACCACCACCACCACGATAGGCTGTCCTGAGTGGGACTCAGGTGCGTCTGAAATGTGACCTCAATTCTGAATGTTGAAATAATATTATCTGATGAGTCCTATCTGTGGCCAGCTTTGAGAAACACCTCATCAGCCCATTGCTTCGTTTTCTAGCTTTTACCATGAAAGTAGCTCTGGGCTTGGTATCAGGACAGCTTCAGAAGGGGTTGGGCGGTGGCCCTACCTCAAGCCCTCCAAAATAATATTAAGTTGAACAGGGAGCCATGTAACTTACAACATTTGCTTTCCATCAACTACACATGAACAGATCTACTGTCACTCGAGTTTAGCCACCCGGGGGCAATCATTTAAGACCTCTAGGCTTGCATGTCCCATCTGTGCAGGAAGGCCTTGGTCATGCTGCATGACCTTGAAGGCCCCTTCCAGCTCTGATCACATCTGGTCCTGGAAGAGGAATGGCGAATATCTGGCTTGATGGTGGTTCACACACAAAGAAAGGTCATATGCTCACTATGACCCTCCCCTCGCCCCCCATGGACAACTGCTAGAAGTTTACCCATTAGCTCCCCGGTCATCAGACCTACCTCAAGAATCCACTTCCCTCCTGGGAACAAGATTGGTGGGGGGAGCGCCACTAGAGTGAAAGAGGCTGCCTCCACGGCATATGGGGCAGGAACCCTGTCGTAGGAGAGGCAGTTGAAGGAACCTGCCCATAACAATTAGGAGGACAGAGACTGAGAAGAAGCTATCTGGAGACGCTGCACAAAAGGACACATGGCCCTCTGAGCCGGTGAGGTGCTGGAGGGAGGAAGGAGAGCCCAGCGGCACACCCCACGGGCTCTCTGTTAGACCTGCCACACTAGACCAGTTATCTGGAGGGCTCGGGGGCAAAGGTTCAGCACAGGGGACTAGAACCTTCCCTGAGAGGCCAGCTGAGCCCCATCACTGCTACCGTCCAACCCAGAGGTTCTGCAGACGGATTCAGAGCAGCTGGAGAGAAAAGGGGCGTGCTGGCTGGAGGCTGTCACCGTCTCTTCCTGGATCGTGGCAATCCCCTCTCAACTGGTCTCCGCTGCTCATCTCAGCCTCATCCATCTTACGAGCCTCCCTGTTGCCAGAACGCTGACACCTCCCTACTCAAACCCTGGATCCTCATTACCTGCAAGATGAAACATGAACTTTTTAAAAATTCATTTTATTTTATTTTTTAATTAATTAATGAATTTTAATTTTAATTTTTTTATTTTTTTGAAACATAAACTTCTTAACACAGTTGACACATCCCCGTGGGCCCGGGACTCTGTCTACCTGACCAGCCTCATTCATCTCCCTTTGTGCCCTCGTCAGACCCTGGGGTGAGCAGCACTGGACCTGTACGCCTCCCTGCCCGTGCCCTTCTGGAGAGTTCTGGCTGACCCACCACCCTGTCCGGTGCTTCTCATCCAGTGCCGGCCACTCAGGGGAGTCCGCCCTCTCTCCCTGGATCTTAACTGCAGGTGCCCGGAGGGCAGGGACTGTGTGCGTCCTTGGACTTCGGAAACCACAGCGCCTGCAGGGAGGTGCTGCGTGTAAATGTCCGGGGTGGAGTGGCTAGCGGAGGAAGAGGGGGAGGAGAGTCACAGCAAACGCCACATGCACAAGGACCTAGTGCCCTAGTGGTGAGGCTGGATGGGGGTCACAGGGGCAAGGGCATGGCAGCAGGTGCTTCCTGCACGCGGGTGCTGGTGGGCCCGGGGGGGCCGGGGTGGGGAGGGGCGCAGGTGGGGGTACAGATTCCAGCTCTGAGGCAACGAACAGGCTGAGGAAGGTGAGGAAGCACCATGCAGGCTCAAGGAGACTCTTCAGGGAGTCTGAGAACTCCAGGCCAGAGGGGGTCACTCCCCCTCCCCCACCGAGGGCCCCCCAGGGGCTTGGCTGTCCAGCCAGCAGGTAAATGTTGCACCTCTCTGCATGGAATGGAATATGCCCAACAGCCCTTGGGCAGGATTTCACAGAGCGTCCCCTAGGCCAGGGATCCTGGACCTGTTCTCACAGTGATCCACAGGGGAAAATGTATTTCTTAGGATGACCTCATACATATGTAAAATTTAGATGTAGCTGGAAGAAAAGTTTCACAAGCAGATCGTATCCCCACTGCTCTGATACACCGTGATATTTTCTATTCTGTTCCATTTCATCTTCGTGAAATGGCTTGTCGCAATTCCCTTGACTGATTTCCAGACCCACTGGTGAGTCCCAGCACGTATTTGTGAACTGCGGGCTTTTCACCTCAGAAGTAGTGGGGGGCTTAGTTAAAATATAGATTTCTGGGACTCACCGCAGAAGGACCCAGGAATCTGCACTAAATATATGTCACAATGTGGGGGGCATCTTTGTGTTTGTTTGGAAATTGATGCTTTGGGTAATACTGAAGTCTTCGGAAACCTTCCATCAGCCTCAGTAGAATTTTGTTTATTGATGTCTTCTAATGTCTAATAGATTCACACTTACAGTGCTGTTGGGTTAATACAGGAAAGCAAGAGTGCCTGGCAAAGAATAAATGCTCAATAAATATTTACTGCCAGGGCGCCCAGGTGGCACAGTTGGTTAAGCGTCTGACTCTTGGGTTTGACTCAGGTCATGATCGCAGGGTTGTGAGATCAAGCCCTGTGATATATATTTCCCTCCCCCATAAATAACTATATAAAAATTTTTAAAATTTTAAATATTTGCTACCATCATCATCATTTTCCCTTCCAAACAGAACTGTTGATCCACATACATCTGCTCTTTCCAGAAGTTTCCCCATCATAGTGAATGGCACCATGTTCTCTCAGTTGCTCAAGCCAAAAGCTAGGAGCCATCCTGACCTCTCTTCCCTCACCTCACTCGGCCACCTTCCACTTCACATGCAGACAGCCCACTGTCCAGGTGTCCTCGATTGCCACCAATGCCTCTTGCCTGAACTGCTGCAACAGCCCCTCTTGCTTCTACTTTTCTTTCCTAACATCCAGGGTGACCTTTTACAAAAATAAATCAGTGGTCACCTCTCATCTGCATTACTTACTTATTACTGCACAAATTACCCCAACATACAAGTGGCTTAAAACTACACGTATTTATCCTCTCACAGTTGCTGTGGGTCAGGAATTCTGGAGCAGCTAAGCTGATGATTCTGGCTTCGGTCAAGACATCACCAGGGGCTGTCTTCACTAGAAGGCTTGGCTGAGGCTGAAAGATCCACTTCCAAGAGGGCTCCCTCAACTGGCTTCAGCACATGGGCCTGCCTCGGGCTACTTGCGTGTCTCTAATAACATGGCAGCCATCTTTCCCAGGGAGTGTGATCTGGAGAGAGGCTGCAGCTCCCGTGTCTTTTATGACCTGGCCTCAGAAGTCACACACCATCACTTATGCCTTATTCCATTTGTTGGGAGTGACTCACCATGTCTGCTCAAGAGGAGGGAATTTGGCTCCACCATTTGAAGGGAATGTCAAAGAATTTGTAGGCATATCCTAAACCACTACACCCTACTTAGTCCACACCCACCTCCTGGCTATAGGCATCTTGTCTGATTCCCAAACATGCCAAGCTCACTGAGCCTTCCTACCCCTTGATTACTCAAGGCCTTTGTACTTGTGATTCTGGAAGACTCCCTTAGCCGAGCCAATTCTTCCATGTCATTCAGTGTCATCTCCAGGTCTTTCTTTCTGCAAGGACTTTCTGACGGTGGACTATACCTAGTCCCCTCATCTATGAGGGTCAGGAAGCAACTTGACTCTCACTCCTGATTAGCTGCGTGTCCTCCTGGACTGTGAGCTCCGTGGGAACAGGCCATTCGTCCCCCATTTATCACATGGTAAAACCACAGGAGTTAGGATGGTATGACGCTGCACCAGGCCTCCAGGCTGTGTGAGAACACTGCCAGACCAAGAGCGGACCCAAGACGCTCTTCCAGGATCGTCACTAGTTCCCTTGTCAATCCGAAATGCGCCAGCGTCAGGAACCAATATCCCTAAAATCCAGCCCATTTTGTCTCGTTAGAAATCTAGGAAAAACGACCCGGGAAGGTGTTCTCCTTCCAACTCAGAAGCCACCAGAAGCTCTCCATCACTTTCGTCCTGGCCCAGCGTCACACCATCCTAACTCTTACGGTTGTTAGCCTGCGATGCAAGAATTCATTTACGTGAATCGCACAAAAGAAACGTGCACTTTTTCATTGATTGTTTTGAATCTGAACTTACTTTTTTTGCTTTTCTCTAAATTTACCAAAATTTGCTCGAAAATGACCCCTGCCCCACAGGGTAAGAAATTAAAACTCTGGTGAAAAAAAAAAAAAAAAAAAAACAACCCTCTGGTGAAAGGCGTGGGCGTTGCCGATCGTGAACCTGGGCGGAGAAAATCACGATGCTTGTTTTTAAGATGAACAGAAAGCAGGTGGAAATAAATTCTCTTCCAGGGGAGCAATTTTTGCTAAAAAGATTCACATTTCCTTGAGGGTTTTATCCAGAGTAGATCAATGCAACTAAAGCAGAACAACATGTAGTTTACAAAAACCCCGTGCTTCTCTCCTGTGAGGCAAGCGATCACACTCTATCTGTATACGACTTCATTTCAGACGCTTCAGACAGCACCCGCACTTCATCACTTTTATTGCTGTCAGGCTCCACACTGCTGCTGCTGCTCCTTTAGAAAGTCTCTGTGATCCTGAGAACTTTCCTGCTAATCATTTTCCCTTTGCTAATGACCCTAACCTTCCACCAAATGACTTCTCCGTGTCAGCCTTCACTTTACATCTCCCTCCTTCCTCACTCCCTCTTCTCTCTCAGATTTCCCATTTTTCAAGCCACCATGCGGATTCTCGTCTGTTGAATTTCACCTCCTTCTTCCTGTCCTGGATTGCCTATTACCTATCGCAAAGGTCATTTTAAGTGTAATTCAGCTGAAATTACTTTATTTTCTAATGGACACATTTTCTTCTCTCTGTAGGTCCCTCCCTCTGTGCCAGGCCTGCCTCTGCGCTGTCTCCTGCCTTCCCTCTCGCGCCACCCACCCCCCACGACAAACACAAATCCCAGTTTTCAAGGACCTCTCTATTCTTAATTGCTCTCCATGGAAAGAAATGCAGATGAAAGCAATCCCCTAGATCTGCTGCTTTAAAGGCTAAGATTTATATGTTCATGGCCTGGCCATGGGGGTTAGGGGGAGGGGGTGTTTCTAGGATAAATGAAAACAACAATAAAAATCACACACCGAATCTGGAAGACCCCGAATATAAAATCCACTCTTCTTGGAGTACTAGGAATCCTGGCAGCGATTCCAAGTTCTAAACTCACCCCAAACTCTCAGAACCACACGTGAAATGGCTGGGGAGGCTCACCAAAGTGACTTCCACCTGTCAAGACGCGGGGTATGCATGTGTGTAATGTGAGTGTGTGTGTGTGTTTGTAGGTGTGCGTTGAGGGAAGCAGAGATCGGTGGGCTTTCTGGCTTTGGTGGGTCTGCCTCTCAGCTCCTGAGATGTTACTCACCCAGCTGGCACGTTCCAGAAGGTTCTGTCCCCACTTCTTCCTGGAGCAGAGTGAGTGCCTGGGGAAGACTACCCCCCCCCCCCCCCAGCCCCAGTCAGTCTACAGTGAGGGACAGCGTATGTTGGGTCTTCTGAGCTGTGGTGAGTCTTCACCGCCTTTGACTCTCATCAGGTTCACAAGGAAGCTAAGGGCCTGACCCCAGGGGAGCCCTTGCAATGTGTCCACATCCATCCTGGCCAGGCCACCAAGACTCCCACCCCGAAGAGACCAAGGAACGCTGCTCTGCCTTCAGTATTCCAGGACCTCACGCAGGGACTTTGGCCCGGTTACTCAAGGCCTTTGTGCCTGGAATTCTGGAAGGTTCTCTCAGCAGGGCCGCTTCCCCCTTGTCATTCAGCGTCAGCCAGGTTCCCCTTGCTTCTGGGCCCTGGGTGGCCACAGGGGATGGATTTCCCGTCAACTGAAGAACTCTAAATGGTTAAGTTGAAACTGCAGCAGACAAGCCTCCTGGGTCGGGAGGGGTGGGGGATGGGGGGCTCTACTCCTCCCCCCAGCCTCACTGCCCCCCTTTCCATGGCCTCAAACTGACGGGTTTTATTGACAAATGGTCCTACTTGGGTGCTGCCTTTCTTTAAAGCAGGTGCCGATAATGAAAGCGGGGTGACAGAGGGCGCTGGCCCGGCGGGCGGCGGGAGGGGCCCCGGGGGGGCGCCGGCAGCGCGGGGGGGGGGGGGCGGCTCGCTGGCAGCCGCGGCCCTAATGACAGGACAGCGTGTCCGTGCACCGTCTAATTAATCCCATATTTTCACACAGCGTAATTACGGAGCCGGCCTGAGTTATTTGGCGGCTGGGGGAGGAGGCGCGCGCCCTGTCCTCCGCTCGGCTCCTCGCAATTTATTCTGCTCCCCCCGGCTGGAGGCGGCGAGCCCGGCGCGGGCCGACCTGTCATCGCGGCGTTATCACCGAGCGCACCCCCTTCCTTACCGGGCTGCGAGGCCGCCGCAAATTGCTATTTTTATGGCATATGATAAAGGCAGTGCTACCTGATGTTCACATTTTTAACCGTCTGGTGCGGGGAACCCTCGGCCCCGCGTGCCCCCGAGCGCAGGCCCCCCGTGCAGGCCCCCCATGCCCAGTGACCCCTGTGCCCAGCGCCCCCCATGCGCCCAGCATCCTCTGTGCGCCCAGCGCCCCGCTGTGCCCAGCACCCCCATATGCCCAGTGCCCCCCATGCGCCCAGAGCCCCACATGCCCAGCGCCCTCTGTGCACCCAGCATTCCCCATGCCCAGTGCCCCTCATGTGCCCAGGGCCCCCGGTGCTCAGAGTCCACCATAAACCCAGTGCCCTCTGTGTTCAGCGCCCCCCGTGCGCCCAATGCCCCCCATGCCAAGTTCCTCCTGTGCTCAGGGCCCCCATGCCCAGTGTCCCCTATGTCCAACACCCCCCATGCGCCCAGGACCCCCGTGCCCAGTGACCCCCATGCTCCCACACCCCTCATGACTAGCACCCCTGTGCCCATTACCCCCCCATTCTCCCAGCACCCCTCATGAACTCAACACCCCCTGTGCCCAGCACCCCTCATGCCCTGCAACCCCCCCTCCCATGCACCCAGTGTTCCCCATGCCCAGGGCCCCCTGTGTGCCCAGTGCCCCTGTCACCCACCCACCCCCCATGGCCCAGGCCACTGCTCCTCCCACAGCTCTCTCTCCCCTCTGCTCCAATATGCCTTCTTGGTCCCAGGTCATCTTTCCAAGAAACTGTTTCCGTGGTCTTCCTGCCCCTTTGGGTCCGGGGTATTTGCCAGAGCGTCTTTGCACGTGATTACTCACCTTGGACACACTGTAAAGTGGTAAAGCCCCCACTGCTGTGGTGGAAACACCGGCTCCCTGGGTGGGCTGTTCAGACAGGGAGGCCTGTGCTCTGTGGGTTCAAAGCCAGCCTCCGGCTCAGGGGTCAGGGGTCAGGAGTCCAGGGGCCGTCCATGGGCCAAGAGAGAGCTCAGAACACAGGGGCCCCTCGGCTAAGGAAGGCTCCAGAATCAGCTCATGCCCCCCCCCCCAAGGCTGAGGGACACCTCGCATCTCTGACCCCTGGGAACTGAGTGCACGGGTCTGCCCCTCACCCTCCCAAGCCTCAGTATTTAGAGGGCACAGAAGGGAAGCCGAGTGCGCCCCCCAGGACCACACAGGCTGCGCAGACACTCTTCTGCAGGTGCGCTGGGAATGGAGCAGTCCCCCAAAACCGTGGAAGGACAGACCCCTCTGGGAAGTGTTCTTAGTCTCTGGGGACAGTGGGGAGGTCTGAGTTCAAGGATTAAGCAGGTTACATGTTTAGAAATAAAATCAAGAAATGAAAAGTAAAGCGTTTCAACAGATTTCTGAATAGTTTCTGTCAAAATGCCTTCTTTTGGGGGGTTGTTCACATACTTGAGAGACGCACCATTAACCCTGTGCTTTGTAAAACCAGGGCTTGATGCCTCTCATCCAACTCCTTTGCCAATGTCATTGGGTAATTTTGAGGACAAATAGGGCACATGTTGAGCCCCTTGGGGGGCAAACACTCTACAAAGTTTAAAAATTATATTTCATCATCTTACCACCACGTGTCTGCCATTACCCAGACCATGGAAGTTATAGTCACTAGTCTCAATAATTTTGAATATCAAAGGAGGATAACTCTTGGAGGTCACTTGGACAGTTTAAACAAACCACCTTTAGCAAAATACTTACTTAAAAGAGTAAGCTATGGATTTCCTTTTATATATCTGGCAAATGGAGCTGCGTGGATTCCATTCCCGACACCTTCTGTAACATTTTGGTGAGATCCAGTGTGGAGACGGCAAAGTGCACGTGTCGCAAGTGTATAGCTCGGTGCGTTATCACAGACCAACCCCGTTATGTAACCTTGAAATAGGCCATGACCTCTCCGGGCCCCATCGGCCATGACCCCAGGGGCTTCACCTGCCGGCCCCCAACACCGCAGGTTAGTGCTGCCTGTTTTGTACACATGTGATGGAACCGTGGCTGGAGGACAGAGTAGATCACGTCTCTGAGATTCACCCACATTTTGTACATACACCCTCGCGTCTTTATTACTCATGTGTCTGAGAATCTGAACAGGCAAATGGACAATGGCCAGACCATATATAAAAAGGAGAATGCGACCCATGCCCCTAGCCACCTCCCGGGAAACCAACCACCTTGTCAGAAATAAATAGTCTGGGAAGGCCTCTGCCCCAGGTTGGACTTGCAGGAAACCGGATGGCTCTCTCCGGTGATAATCCCCCCAGCCTCCAAACTAGGCTCAAGCACAGGAAAGCCAAATATGCACCTCGAACCAGTGACAAGGGACACCCTGCTTCTAGCTAGCTTCCCGTGGCTTCCCCCCGCTGACAGCCTCCGTCAAGGTGGACGGGGAGCCTTCCCTCTTTCCATACAGAACATTCCCACTCTTCTTCCTGCCTTGAGTCTGGCAAACACAAGGGATGGCTGCCCACGCCCTCGCTGAGCAGGCTTCTAAGAGCCTTGGCTTTCCTCAACTGCTCGGTCTTCATTCATCTCCACCGTCCACTCTTCATTTACAGAGGACACATGTCATTACCACTGGCGTGTCCCTGTTTCCTGGTATCACATCCTGCCCAATCCATTGCGGATGGGCATTTGGGCTAGAAATAAAATCAAAGAGAGACCAAAAGTGCTTCTGTGACCATTCTTGCACATGCCTTTTGGTGAAGACATGTGCATCCTTCGGGGGGATGTGAACCTGGCGGTGCAGTTGTGGCTGTGGTTGTGCACATGCGCTGCCCCGACACCATGGGGAACCGCTGCTCCCACCTCTGCCAATGCTGGGTATTTTGTGTCTTTTTCATTTCAGCCACTCTGGTAGCTTTTCAGTGCAATTGCAATGTGGTTTTAATTTGCGGCTATGTAGCAACCAATGCCACTGAGCAGCTCTTCATACATTCTGTGACCATTTGGCTCGGCTATTGGCTTTCTTTTTTTGATATTGCAATCTTTTAAAAAATATTTCTCAGGGCTCCCGAGTAGCTTCATCGAGGAAGCGTCTGCCTTTGGCTCAGGTCACGATCTCGGGGTCCTGGGACCAAGCCCCAGGTTGGGTTCCCTGCTCAGTGGGGATCCTGTCTGCTTCTCCCTCTGCTCCTCCCCGTGCTCGCTCGCTCTGTCTCTCAAAGAAATAAAATCTTTCAAAAATATTTCTAGATTTTCATATGTTAGAGCAGTTTTAGGTTTACAGAAAAACTGAGAGGAAGGTACAGAGATTTCCCCTAGATCGCCACCCCCATACTTTTTACTGAGGACGAAGCTACGTGGGCACATTGTCACCTAGTTTATGTTGGATGCGCTCTTGGTGTTGTACGTTCTATGGGTTTAGACCAACATGTTTCAATCGTGTGGTATCATACGGAGTATTTTCACGACCCTACAAGTTCTCCATGCACCGCCTGTTTGTCCGTCCTCCCCACCCCCAGCCCCCAGCAGTGTCCGATCTTTTTACTCTCTCCACAGTTTTGCCTTTTTCAGAATGCCACAGGGTTGGAATCATACCAATCATACCGTATGGAGCCTTTTCAGATTGGCTTCTTTCACCTTCATGATGTGCATTTAAACTTCCTCCATGTCTTTTCATGGCTTGATGGCTCATTGCTTTTTATTACTGAATAATATTCCATTGTCTAGGTGGACCAGAGTGTATCTGTTCACTTAGTGAGGGACATCTTGGTTGTTTCCAACTTTGGGAAATTGTGAATAAAGCTGCTACACACACCCATGTGCCGGTTTTTGTGTGGACATAAGTTTTCAACAACTTTGGGTAAACACTAAGGAGCATGATTGCTGGATCACATGGTAAGAGTATGTTTAGTTTTGCAAGAAACTGTCAAACTGTCTTCCAAATTGCCTGCGCAGTTTGCATTCCCACCCTAATGTATGAGAGTTCCTGTTGCTTCACAGGCTTGCTAACATTTGGTATTGTCAGTGTTCTGGATTTTTGCCAGTCTAATAGGTATGCAGTGGCAGCTCATTGTTTTAATTTGCATTTCCCTCACGGCATGTGGTATGGAGCTCCTTTCTATACACTTATTTTCTTGCTATGTGTATTAATATACACAATTTTATATTAATCTTGTATCCTGCCTCCTTGCTGAAATAATTTGTTAGGTATAAAAGGTTTTCTGTGGATTCCTCGAGATTTTTATATCCAAGGTTATGTCATCTAAAAATAGATACTTTGACTTCTTCCTTTGCAATCATGACAGCTTTTTCTTTCTGTTGGCTTACTGTTCTGCCTAGAACCTTCAGTACAATACTGAATAGAAGTGGTGAGAGGGACGTTTTGTCCAGTTGCTTGTTCTAGGAGCAAAGCATTCAGCCTTTCACCTTGAGTATGATGTTAGTTCTGGGTTTTTCATAGATGGGTCTTTATTTTCGGTTGAGGAGGTTCCCATTGGACCAACTCTTAGGAGTTCATGGAGTGGTGTTGGTTAAAAAAAAAACAACACGAGAGGCTATTTGATTTTGTCCAATGCTTCTTCAGCATCTGTTGAAATGACCATGTGGTTTTTTTCTTTCTTCTAATAACACAGTGTATTCTAATAATGCAATATAAAACCAATATTGCATATCTGGGATAAATCCCACCTGGTGACGATGTATAATCTTTTCTATATGTTGCTGCATTCCGTTTGCTAAGATGTTGTTGAGGATTTCTGCATCCACATTCATAAGAGATATTGGTCTGTCGGTTTTTTTTTTCTCATGATGTATTTGTCTAGTTTTCATATCAGGGTAGTTTTGACCTCATGGAATGAGTTGGAAAGTGCTCTATTCTGTTTTTTTTTTTTTCTTTTGGGAGGGGGGAAGACTTTGCGAAGGATTGGTATTCATTCCCTTTTAAATGATTGGTAGAAATCACCAGTGATGCAACTATGGGCCTGGGCTTCCTTGGTGGGAGGTCTTAACAATTTCTAATGCAATCTCTCTCCTTCTTACATGTCTACTTAGACCTTCTATTTATTCTAGAGTCTGTTTAAGTGCTTTCTGATCTTCCTAGAAAGTTGTCCATTTTATCTGTTCTTTAATTTCTTGGCCTAGAGCTATGCACTGTTTCCTTATAATCGTTTTCATTTCCGTAAGAGTAGCTATAGTGTTCCCGCTTTCATTTTTGATTATAGTAATTTGAATCTTTTCTCTTGATCAGTTAAAGGTTTGTCAATTTATTGATCTTTTCAAAAAATCAACAACATTGGTTGTATTGATTTTCTTTATTGTTTTCCTACTGTGTTTCATTTATTTCTGTTCTAACCTTGATTATTTCTTTCATTCTCTTTGCTTTGAATTTAGTTTCTTCTTCCTAGTTACTTAAGGTAGAAAATTATGTTATTGAGTTGAGATCTTCTTTTTCATATTGGCATTTCCAGCCAAAGATGTCCTTCTGAGCACTGATTTAACATATCCCATGACTTGGGTGTGTTGTGTTTTCATTCCATTAATCTAAACGTATTTTCTCATTTTGTTCATGATTCTTCTTTAACCCACTACTTATTTAGGAGTGGTGGTGTAATTTGTACATATTTGTGAATCTCCTGAATTTTTTCCTCTCATTGATTTCCAATTTTATTCCATTGTATTTGGAGAACACACTTTTTAAAAAATTTTTTTTGTTTTTTTTGACAATTTTAATATTTATTGTTATGTTTATATATTTGATATAACATTTAAATATTAATATATTATAATTTATATTTATCCTGGTGTTCTGTTTTTCCCTTTCTCTTAGACTTACTGAGCTTTTTTTTTTTAATTGGAGTTCAATTTGCCAACATATAGAATATCACCCAGTGCTCAGCCCGTCAAGTGCCCCCCTCAGTGCCCGTCACCCAGTCACCCCAACCCCCCACCCACCTCCCTTTCCACTACCCCTTGTTCATTTCCCAGAGTTAGGAGTCTCATGTTTTGTCACCTCACTGATATTTTCACTCATTTTCTCTCCTTTCCCCTTTTTTCCCTTTCACTATTTTTTATATTCCCCAAATGAATGAGACCATATCATGATTGTCCTTCTCCAATTGACTTACTTCACTCAGCATAATACCCTCCAGTTCCATCCACGTCGAAGCAAATGGTGGGTATTTGTCACTTCTAATGGCTGAGTAATATTCTATTGTATACATAGACCACATCTTCTTTATCCATTCATGTTTTGATGGACACTGAGGCTCCTTCCACAGTTTGGCTATTGTGGACATTGCTACTGTAAACATTGGGGTGTTTCACTGCATCTGTATCTTTGGGGTTAATCCCCAGCAGTTCAATTGCTGGGTCATAGGGCAGATCTATTTTTAACTCTTTGAGGAATCTCCCCATAGTTTTCCAGAGTGCTGTACCAGTTCACATTCCCACCAACAGTGCAGGAGAGTTCCCCTTTCTCCACATCCTCTCCAACATTTGTTGTTTTCTGTCTTGTTAATTTTCACCATTCTGACTGGTGTGAGGTGAGATCTCATTGTGTTTTTGTTAGTTAGTTAGTTAGTTAGTTAGTTAGTTAGTTAGTTAGTTAGTTTTAAGGAGCCTTGGTGTCCATCGAAAGATGAATGGATAAAGAAGATGTGGTTTATGTATACAATGGAATATTACTCAGCCATTAGAAACGACAAATACCCACCATTTGCTTCGACGTGGATGGAACTGGAGGGTATTATGCTGAGTGAAATAAGTCAATCAGAGAAGGACAAACATTATATGGAGAACACACTTGTATGATTTCAGTTCTCCACATTTACTGAGGCTTATTTGTGGCCTAACACATGGTATCTCCTGGAGAAGGGGGAATGCTCTATCATTGGTGAGGGGTGTTTTACAGATGTCCATTAAGTCTAGCTGGCTTGGAGTGTTGCTAAAGGCTTCCATCCCTCTGTTGATCTCCTGTGTGTAGTCGTTCTGTCCATCATTACAATTGGGACATTTACATCCCAAACTCTTACTGTTGAAATATTTGTTTCTACCTTCCATTCTATCAGTTTCTTCATGCTTTTTAGGCTTCTGTTGCGGGTGCACATATGTTTGTAGTTGCTGTATCTTCCAGGTAGATTGATCCTTCCCAATATAAGATGTCCCTCTTTATCTCTAGTAACTTGATTAGTCTTTGAGTCTATTTTGTGTGATATTGGTATAGCACAGTGGCTCTTTCACCATCTCTCTACTTCCAATTTATTTCTATCTTTTTTTAAAGATTTTTTTATTTATTCATGAAAGACACACACACACATACACACACACACAGAGGCAGAGACACAGGCAGAGGGAGAAGCAGGCTCCATGCAGGGAGCCTGATGCGGGACTTGATCCTGAGACTCCAGGATCACGCCCTGAGCTGAAGGCAGGTGCTCAGCCACTGAGCCACCCAGGGATCCCCTTATTTCTATTTTTGAATCTATAAGGTGTCTTCTATAGAGACTAAGTAGTCGGATCTCGCTTTTTAAATTCAGTCTGATGATCTTGCCTTTTTAATGGATTGTTTAATTCATTAATATTAATGTTTTTATTAATATGGTTGATATATTGCTTTTCTTTTCCTATACGACTCACATTTTTAATTTTTGTCTGTTTCTCCTTTCCTGACTTTTTTTGCATTAAGCAGATATACTTTCTAGTGTAGCATTGTGATTCCATTAATGATTTTAAAAATCTACATATTTTTCATTATTTCCTTAATGCTTACTTTAGGGCTTATATCTTAATTTATCAGATTCTACTTCAGGCATGTGTACTAGCTTAATTCCAGTGAGATACATAAATTGTTCTCCTTTAGCTTTATTTCCTCCACCCTTTTCTATGTCATTATTATTATACATATTACATCTGTCTATGTTACAAATCCAACAATACATTTTTATAATTATTCTTATGTGCAATCTCAGGTCTTTTAAAGAAACTGAAAGAAGAAAGGAGAAAAGCATGTATTTATAGAGTTTGTTATATTGATCTTCTAGTTTTCCATTTCTGGTTCTCTTCATCTCTTTCTTTGGATTTTTGTTACCATTTGATGTCATTTCCTTATCGCAGTTCAGCATTGCAACCCATCAGCCTCCTTCATGCCATTACTGCCACACATATTACATTTCTGTATGTTCCAGATCCTCCAACAGAACTGAACACATATTGTTTTATGCAATTGCTTTTTTAATAACTTGAGGAGAAAGAAAAAATTCGCAATTTTATTGCATAGTATAGATATTCTATTTTATAGTTACCTTGACCAGGGCTGTTTGTTTTTCTATGTAGATTCATATTATTGTCTGGTATCACTGGCTTTCAGCATCAAAAACTTCATTTAGTATTTCTTGTAAGTCAGGTCTGTTAGCAACAAATTCTGTTTTTGTTTATCTGAGAATGTTTTCATTTTACATTCACTTGTGAAAGATAGTTTTGCTGGATATAGGAATCTTGGTTGACAGGGTTGTTTTTTTTTCTTTTTTGTTTTGTTGCTTTGAATATATCTCACTGTCTCTGGTCTCCATGGTTTCAAATGAGAATTCAGCTGTTAATATTATTGGAGTTCCCTGAACATATTTAGTAGTTTTTCCCACAGCTGTCAAGATTTCCTCTTTCTCTTTGGTTTTGAATATTTTGACTATATTGTGTGTCTGTCTAGGTGTGTATTTCTGCATTTTCCTACTTGGAGTTTGTGCATTGTAGATTTATAAGTTAGGTCACCTCAAAGGTGTCCCACATTTTTCTGAGGCTCTGTTTATTTTTTCTCATTTCTACTCTCTCTGTTCTTCAGATTGCTTAATCTCTATTAATCTGTCTTCAAGTTATCCCATTCTTTTTTCTGCCAGCTCAAAATAACTGTTAATAGATTTCAGTGACATTTTAATACCTATTGTACCTCTAAACTCCAGAATTTTCATTTAGTTCTTTTATACATTTTCTATTTTGTCGTGACAGTCTCTGTTTGATGAGTCATTGTTATCATACTTACCTTTAATTTTTGAAGATGGTCTCCTTTTGTTCTTTGAGCCTGTTATTTGAGGTCTGTCTACTAAGTCCAACATCTAGGCCTGCTCAAAGGCAGTTTCTATCACCTGCTTTTTTAAAAACTGTAGGTGAGTCACACTTCCTTGTTTACTTTTTTTTTTAATGTCTTGTAAATTTTTGTTAAAACTTTAATGTCTTAGATGACATATTGTAGCAACTCTGGATATTGACACTCTCTCTGAAATGTGTTGTTTTCTTCATCTGTTTATTGTTTGCCTATTTGCTTAGTGCTGCAGCTAGATTAATTCAGTGAATTGGTCTATTGCCTCTTTCTTGGGCAGACTCTTTTGTCTCTGCTCCTGCTTTTTCTTTACTTTGTATTGCTAAGCCTGGCTTCCTCGGGGTTATCCTTGGTCAGCCACTGACTGTCAGAGATTGTGCCTAAGTCCCTATATAAGGAAGCTTTTCACTCTTTCTCTTTGTCTCTGTGTGTGATTGGGAGGCATAGGGCAAGTTTACAGGTCCTCTGCCCCATGGAGACCTGTAGCTCAGAGGTTCCCTCTCCAGTACCTCACAGGTCATGACCTGGGCATGTTATTCTTGAACATCATGGATAATTGTGATTTTAGCAGGGCTCTCTTTTCCTCTTTTGTCTTGATCTTCCTGTTAAATTTCTGGCTAGCCTGATGGTATCACACTCACCTATTAGCCTTCTATCACTGCTACCTAATGGCTCTACTGTTGACAGCAATGCCCTCTGGCACAAATTTCCTCACAGTCTGATCAACACAAGGTTGAGCCTGTTGGCAGGAGAAGGTGCTGCCAACCTTTGAGGCTTCTGTGGCTGTCCTCTGGGCAGAAACATTGTGCTACAGAGCAGAAGCTGTAGGGTGCATGAGGGGGCAATGTGGGAACTGGTGCCACTGCCCAGCTGCCACCACCTCCTACTACAGATCTTCCTCAGTGCAGAGCCAGGGGTGATGGGATGGCCTCTGTCCACTGGCTGTTTAATCCACTAATTATAGCTCTTCCTCCCCGGAAATATGGGGGTTATGAGTACTCAGCTGCTGTGCCTAGAATTACTCTTCTACACATGGAGCTGTGTGGATGGAACACTGCACTCTTCACCAGCAGCCCTACTCAGGTCTCCTTGCATCACTAGCTGGGCATGGAGGCATAGACGAGTTGCCTGGCTTCTGCAACCTTATCAGGGAAGGCTTTTTGTAGCACAGAGCTGTGGGACTTGGGATATGCAATGTTCAGCCATTGTTTTATTTGACCCAGAATAGGTCTTTCACCTGAGGCATCTGGGAGGTGGGACCTGCCACTCGGCTTCTGAGCCTGCTGGATTAACTCTCCCACAAGAAGGAGCTGCATAGAGACTGGGTTCAACCAATTGCTCAAATGCCAGAGTCTCTCATTGTTCTCACCAAGTTTCCATAATTGTGTTGGATGCATGGTTTTAATTTTGTTCAATCTCTAGAGATTTTGAGGATTGTCTCTGCTAATTTTAACCATCTTAATAGATATCTTTTGGTGGGAGGAGCTTCCTTATCCTCACACTGCATTCTTAAAGTCCAGCATATGGCTCTTCTCTTTTTGTGAAGTGTCTATTTATGTCATATTCATATTCATATTCAATACATATTTATATTGGGCTGTCTGTCTTCCTATTGATTTACAGCAGGTGATATGTATATTTTTGTAAATGTACTTTCTTAGAAATATGTCTTACAAAATATGCCCACTTTGTGGTTTGCATTTTTAAATATCTTAATGGTATTTTTTGATGAATAGGAGTTTTAAGTTTTAATATTGTCAATGCTTTCTTTGATGGTGTTTTCATAGCTACTCATTTGTTTAAGAAATCTTTGCCATCCCAAAGGTCACAAAGATATTCTCTTGTGTTTACTTCTAGAAATTCTTTTATCTTCCACATATAGATCTGCAACCCATCTGGAATTGACTTTTGCTTAGGCAACGAGGTACTTAATTTTCTTATATGGATATCCAATTGACTTATCATTTTTATTGAAAATACCATCCTTTCCTCACCACATTACAATATCACGTTTATCCTTAATCAGACTATATTTGTGTAGGCTTATTTCTGGAATCTCTATCCTGCTCCACTGGGAAGTTTATCTAACTTTGCCCCAATACTACATTGTCTTATTTACTATAGATTCATCAAAGTTCTTAATATCAGCAGTTTAAGTCCTCTAGCTTACACTTCTTTAAGATTGCTTTGGTTATTCTCAGCCCTTTTTATATATTCATGTGAGTTTTGGAATGAGTTTGTCAATTTCCACAGGGGGGAAAAACAGCTGGGAGTTTTATTAGGATTGTATTTAACTTATAAATCAATTGGAGGAGAATTGACATTATTAACATATTGAGTCTTTAAATCCATGAATACGGTGTGTCCCTTTATTTATTTATATCTTTTATTTTTGTTCTCTTAAAAATGTTTTATACTAGTTAGTACAAAGTCCCTGCATATCCTTTTAGATTACTTCTAGATATTTGATGCCCTTAATACTGTTGTAAATAGTATCATCTTAAAATTTAATTTTCTGGGATCCCTGGGTGGCGCAGCGGTTTAGCGCCTGCCTTTGGCCCAGGGCACGATCCTGGAGACCCGGGATCGAATCCCACGTCAGGCTCCCAGTGCATGGAGCCTTCTTCTTCCTCTGCCTGTGTCTCTGCCTGTCTCTCTCACTGTGTGCCTATCATAAATAAAAAAAAATAAAAAAAATTAATTTTCTGTTTATTGCTGGTATATAGAAGTATTATTTTTTAAATATTCACCTAGTTATCCAAAAATCTCCCCCCTCATTCAATTTTTCAAGTTACAACTACTTTCCTCAGGTGAAAAAGATTGTGTTTGTCAGACTCTTCAGTTCACGGTACATTACTGCCACTTCTCCCTGCAAGGCTCCTCTCACATATGGTTTCTTTGTTTGCTCATCCCTTTTATCTCATTTCCTCCCACCCTTTCATTGACCACCATTTTCATATGTCTTGTGTTCACTCTCTGGTTACTAGCGGGTCTGGTAATTCTTTTTGTACTTTTTTGAAGTTTCGTACTTGGTAAATTTACAGTTCATGTTCCTTGCCCTTCTCTTGGTATAGCTCTTTACCTTGTGGAATTTTAGGATTCCTGCATTTTTCTTCTGGTCTTTATCTCAAAACATGATACCAGAACTGAAAACATGGTTCTTTCTGGCTTCTGCCCAGCTGTCAGCTAAATGAAGCCCAAAACTGAGACCATGTGTACATCAGCCACCACCACCATATATGAGCAGCAGAAGTCCCTGACTTAAAATTCATAGTTGCATTTTCCTGCATGCAAATAATTGTATGGTAGCCCTATTGCTTCTTAGGCATACAATTGGCCTAATACTGTAGCTGTGGGACACAGCCTCCTAGGAATGGTAATAATAATAATACAGAAGCAGTAGTCATGATAGTACTAGTGCTTCTCTATGAGCATTATCATATGACAATGTCATTAATATGAATTCAGTCACTGGCATCCTGATGTTGTGATGCCCTCAATTTATAAACTATTTTTAAAAATCTAGTAGTGCTCATCATCATATTAAGCTTTCTGTAATAAAAGTAACATGGACCTGATCATGGTGCTCGGGTTCTGTATTAGGTAAGGCTAACACCTCCATAGATATGAGCATCCAGAATTTATGAGTCTTGGAGTAAGAATGTAAACCAGCATGCACGTGCATGACAGTATGTGCAAACTGTGGGTCTGAGGACACTGGGGAGTGATCTCTGGGTGGGGCTCACTCTCCACATCCTATCTGTCTCATGTGCCTTATTATATTGGCATGTAGTTTACCTCTTCCAGGTCTCACCCCATATATCTGCTTTACATACCTCTGAGTTTCATTTCCCAGTGAGAGATTAAGACTCAAAACACAAATACTCCTAGCCTTTTGTCACTGTAACAAATGAGTGTGGAGGGGCTCCTGTATTCCAGGCACAGGCCTGGGCCTGGTGGGCAGGATCCGGTGGGGAGCACCAAGCACAGCAGGGCATCAACAACATTGGAGGGCTGGCTCAGAAGCCCTTCCAAAGAGCCAGTTCTGAGAGCAGGGAGGAGTAGGATGACTCTGGGCATAAGGAAGCAGGGCTCACAGGAGAGGAAGTCACAGAAAGGAGAGTCGGGGACCCTGGAAGACACACTCTATGTGATTGCCCGTTTCCCCCTGAGCCTGGCGCATTGAGAAGAAATCGACTGAGGAAATCCTAATCAGATCTCAAATTTTTGTATTAAGTTCTACCAAGTTACATTTATTTTTATGTCTGATGTACCTGACATCAAATAAACAGTTATTTTTTTAAATTGGGTGCATCACAACACTATGACATAGCCAACCTTTAAAAAAAATGAATGATTTATTTAAAAGGTTGGATGTGTCATACGAGCGTCTAAATCAGCGAGTGAAAAATCAGACATCCCAGCAGCTGGGGCAGCCAGCAGAGAACAGAGGAGTGAAAATGGTGCAGATTAAACAAAGGGTATTTTTTCCCCTAAGAAATTAGTAAACAGCGTGTAAATGTGACATTACATGGCTGAAATTAAAATTATTAGGGTGTATGTACTTTGCCTTACCCTAAAGAATGCCTGTTTAAACCTGATTGTGGTAACCCTTTCTGTTTTGGTGATGATCTTTTTTTTTAACCTGTTAATGGGTTTTACAAATGTGCCCAGTTCTGTTTTGCTATCAGAAGCTTGAGATGCTGAAAGCCCCACCAACAAACATGTTCGTCTTTTCTTTTATCTCCTTGCCTGAAGACGCCACAGAATGTCTAGTTGTGGTGAAAAAAACAGAGTGAAGAAGTGAGCAGGTCTTGGAGATCACATGATGCCTGGGTTTCTGTCTGCATGGTACCTGTCTTCACCACTTAATCGCACAACTTCCGGAAGGAAATGCTGTGGAACTGTGGGGAGATGGCTTGTCCAGGCTGTGAGGAGACTGGGGTTGTGTCCTAGTACGTCGACTTTTATTGGTGTGACCTCTAACAATCCTTTGACCCTCTCTGGGCCTTCTCTTGTTGGTGGATTAAATAAGAGGTTGGATTCCAGAGGCTCTTAAAGGTCCTGCCTGTCTCTAACATCCAATTATGCGAGGTCTCTAATGCCTTTAATTGCAGGATCCATGCCCAATGTGTCTCTCTGGAGCAGCACAGTGTATAGGGCACTCAATGAAAGATTGTTGGGTTGACTTGAGCTGAGAGAGTTGTCCAAGGTGAGCTGAAGGTCGGGCTGGAAATGAAGCATTGGAATCCATAATAAATATTTGCGGCCAAGGGAGAGCTGTATTGGGGTGCACTGGTCTGGATCACTGGACGTGGGATTTGGAGGCTCCCAGGGGAAGTGGGCAGGAAGCTCCAAGAAAGACTGGGAGGAGAGCTCAGGCTGCAACAGCAGACGTGAAGACCAAGCATGGAAAGGACATGATGGGAGATCCAGTGCACATTCCCAGGGGAAGGCCACCATGGAGGACGGATGACAGGCAGGAGGGGAGCAGCGTGGGGGGAGACCCAGGCCTGCAGCTGCCTGGGCTCCAACACCCCAGGGCCCTCCGTCCTGGGCCAGCCAGGCCCTGACACCATGGGTGCCCCTCACCGATGCTAGGCCCAACTCACACAGGCTGCAAGAGGAGATGCAGAGGGAGGCTCTTTTCTGGGGTCAGCTCCCGCTCTGGAAGGCTCCATGGAGGCTATGCTAGCACAGTGCCTGGGAACCAAGTCTCCACTGCCAGAGATTCCTCATCTGAGGACAGATGGGGGGTACCAAGCAGGGTTGGCAGGGACACTGGGGCTCTGCAGGCTGGGAGCACCTGCCACCCATGAGGCTGAGTGGGACCTGGGCCTGAAGGGGAGCTGTCCTGGCAACCTGGGCTTGGATGACACCAGGCCAGGGAGCATCCCTGTGACTGTCCCATCTCTCCTGAGCCTTCTCACTGCAGGGCTACCTCCACTTCTCCTTGCCCCATCGAAGTCTCCTGCTAGTTGCCCCTGTCCCTCCTGCCTGCCTTGTGAAATGTTTTGAGACTTGATTCAGAGCATGCATCTGGAAATATTTTGAAAATAAAAATAGCATCGACATGCGGAATATTATCATATTTCTAGGCGAAGCTGCAGTAGCTGTGACATGCAGCCCCACTGCTTCGACCAAACACAGGAATAAGTGTAGCTAACAGAGCAGTGGATGTCAGCAGTGGGTTTCAGAAGCAATGCATTCATAGCATTAATCTCATTTAGTTGGTGTTGTTTGCTGTCCTGGCTGGGACAGGGTAATGTGGCCCTGTTGAGGCCCTCCCAGCCCGGGGCCCCGGACACGTGAGAGCTTGGTCATGCTTATGCCACACCCTCAGGGACAAGGACGTAGGAGCCTCTACAATAAAGGTGGGCTGGCTCTCAGGGGAGCTCTGAGAGCCTGGGGACTCACTCCTGGCCTCTGGAAGCTACAAAACGAAAAATAAGTAGGAGTTCTTTCCGATGCTCTCAGGGTGGCAGGGAAGACTCAATATTGTTCCCCTAGTGGAATGGGTATTTTGGAATGAAGGTGGATGACCATATGGATGGGAGGGGGTGGGGGGCACGCTTCAGTCTCGAGCTCGTGTAAACCTGGCTGTGCTGCAGAGACACCCTCACTGAGCCCCGCGCAGCACCCACCACGGGGACTGGGAGCTCTGACCCCCCCAGGGGCACTCCGGGGGCTTACCTCCCCATGGGGTGGGGTGTCTTTACTGCATTTGCTAGTGCTGTCCCCAGGGGTCACCGCAGGCCGTGGGTCCTATGGTTGCATGCGTCTAGACTTCGCTCTGGGTCTGCTATCTCACCATGTGGCCCCCAGCCCAGCTCACTTTGTCCCTCAAGCCTTGTGGCCCATCTGAGTTACTTCCTTTTGTGGGTCCCAGCCAGCCCCCAGCTCTGACGCCAGGACCCTGGCCACATTGTCCAAGGGCAGCCACGCATAGCATCTTGACATGGCGCCACCGGCTCAGACTGCCCCATCACGCCTGGTGCCGGATGCCCACATGTGTGGCCGGCGGCCACGAGTGCCTCGGCCTTCCCGTCCTACCGGACTTAGTGTACTCTTGACGTGACGTGCTCCCCATTGCCATCCATGCCACTTGGATGTTCCTTTCTTGGGTCACATCATCCTCTCACTCTCCCGGGGCTCCACAGCATGTTTAGCGTGCTGTCTGGGGAACAGTGGCTTGCTCAGATCACATGAAGTGGCAAAGCCAGCTTGCTCAGGTCACATGAAGCCAGCCAGGCAGGGGCAGGGTGGCTGCAACTGTTCTGTGTCTGCAGCCTGCCCCCCTACTTTTTGTCCTCACGATTGTCATCCCACGACCTCAAGATGATTGCTGGGGCTCCTGACATCACACCCACACTGGAAGACAGGGCACGAAGAAGGAGGTGTTTCCTTCAGAGGCCCCATCTTTGCATCTGAGGAGAAAATCTTCCTTGGCAGACATGACCCCCCTCCCCATGACCAATTGGTCAGAACTGGCTCAGGTGCCTGCTCTGGGGCTGTTGCCTGCAGATTTGGACCAACCCTAATTCACTCGGTGGGGCTGGGGACCTCCTTGTGTGGTTTGCACAGTCTTGAGTGAGAGGGGCTTAGTAACAAAGGCGATTTGCTCAAAGATCTGACCCCTAAACACAGCTGGGGAGATGGGGGTTGACATGTGTCCCCCTCCTCCCCCGCGTGGATGGCAGCTGCTGGGACTATCCCTCTTTGCTTCCTGCCGGGGCCTTTGCCACTGGCTGGCTGGTGTGCTCACCCCCTGTGGCCTCAACCACTTCCCAGGCCGCATCGACACCCAGACCCACGGGCTCCCCGACTCTCAGAATCTGAACCTGCCACAGGAGCAATCCCACGCTGCTGGGAGGCAGGCACAGGGCTCCAGTTGGCTGATCCCCGGACCCTGGTCTCGCACCTTATCTGTTGCAGCCAAGAGTGGACGTGCCCACTACTCCCCGAGTGGCGCCAGGCACGGGCCAGAGTTGCTCATAGCTCATCGCAGCATCTTCATTCCTTTCCTGCTGGAGTCGGCATCTGGGCTCCACACCATCAGACTGCCAGGTCCCCCACCCAGTGGCCAGTGACGATGGTGCCGCCACTGCTGAAAATGTGTCATGGGTGCCGAGTTGCCCTGTTCTCCTTTTGTCCCTCTTCTCTTATTTGGAGGCAGAAGAGAGAGAGGTTCCATTTCAAAATCCCCCTCATGGTGGGAGTGTCCCTGGCTTGAGCCCAGAGGCCCCGTGGACCTTAACTCAGTGATGCACGGCCATGGTCAGAATCATGATTCCCTTCTGCTCTGATAGGGATTCTTCAGGCGGGGGAGGTGCTCGCACATGGTTGGTTCTTAGTCAATGTTTGAGGAACAAGAGCGGAGAAGTTTGGGGGTTTTCTGGGAGGGGATAGTGGATTCACCAAAATCCCATCGCAAACCAATAAACGTGATACGTGGAAGCGTGTCTGCGTCCCTGGCTCTCTCTCTGGCATGTAAGAGGTCCTCTCCCATTTGCACTGTTGTCTATAAACACTTCACCACCCAGTTCTCCTTCCCCTTTGCCTCTTGCGCCAGAGCCAGCGACTCCTGCAGGGCCTCTCCCCCCTCTATCACGGGCCTGGGATCTTCTGCGCCTCCTCCTTGGCTCCCTGGCAGTGAAAAATATGTATTTTATTGGGTGATACCTAATGGTATTGGAAATACAACGCGTTGGTGCTCATCCTCCACTCTTGGCGATGGACTCGGGGCCGGACCCCACTCTGTAGCAAGAAGGGGCTCACGTGACCCTCGGGGCCACACGTATTTTGTTTCCTGGAGAAATCAGTGCAGGTGGAGGGGCAGGGAGCCGTTTCCTTCCTCCTGGGAGGATTTTTCATCATGTTGTAAAAATGTAAATTTAAGTGTGCAGCCGGGCCTTGGGGAGCCCGCGTTCCCACTCACACTGCAACGGCTCAGCCTCGTCGCGGGGCACCGGGGGATGGCTCTGTGGCCGAGGGGACAGCAGCCCCAGAGCTGGCCCCTGCTGGCTGTGCCTGCCGCCGCCCCACCAGGTGCCTGCACGCGGGGCTCAGGCCCAGAGCACTCGCTCCCCCATCTCCCCCGTTCCCCCCACCCGCCAGCCTCTTCCCTTCCTGCGCCAGATTTGATCCAGAGGAGACCCTGCAGGGGCAGTGCACGCATCCCTGAAATATTGTTCCTCCCTCCCAGCCCGGTGTGGAATCCGTTTGGCTAATGGAGTCACTGGTTTATGTTCAGGGAGGCAGGGAGGATGTCGGGGGGCTGTCTCTGAATTATGTGCGGGGGGCTCGCGGCCCGTCCCTGTGGCAGGAGCACTTGTGATTTATCCCCTGCAGCTGGAGACTGACCTTTCCCCTTTCGCTGCTGCTCCTCTCCCCTCAGACTCCTGAAGCAGCACACATCTCTCTGTCCTGAGCTGTGCACAAGGAGGCAGGCCCCAGGCCTCAGCATTCCGGAAGCTTCCTCCTTGCCCATGATATTGGAGAATCTGTTGTCCCAGAGCCCTTGCCACCCGGGAGCTTTGGGGACAGCTTCGCCTTCCATATTTCAACCTGGAGGATGTTGGAGAACGGTGTTCTCACTCACTGTTTGTGCCCCCAGAAATAAAGACGGAGGGACAACTCTGCAGATGGCGACGTGCCCCGTGCCCCCGGGGCAGCGTGGAGCAGCATGCATGGATTTATGGCCGTTAGAGGAACATGTTTCGTGTTCCCCCTGCCCCGTCCCTTTACGGTCCCAGCTCTGGGGTGAGCTGCGCCAGGGTCTGCGAGCGCCCAGCGTGGCAAGCTTCTTCCCAGATGGCCCCCAAATGTCAGAAAGTCCACAGGGCCGTGGCCATAGCAGCCCAGGAAGGCGACGGGACAAGCAACAGAGGGCAGGGAGGGGGACAGCCCAGCTCTGGGCACTCGGGCAGCACGGTGACCCCGTGCAGGTGCCACCTCAGCTGCCTGTGGCGCAGGCAGGTGCCCTTGGCTGGGTGCTTGGGCCTCTCCCCTGGTGGGGGCCTCCTTTCTGTGCATGATGGTTGCTTTTTTAAGGACGAGGACAGTTTCCCTTGGCTCCCAGGTGGCTGCCGGCAGGCTGCTCACGGGGGCCCAGCCACCCACTGTGCCACTCCTCGCCCAAATTTACCAGAGCCAAATGGATTAGGCACCAAGTCATTACAATAAAAAGAATAAATATGCCGGGTGAAAAATGGATTATTAATTCAAGCTGTGCCCTCCGTCCCAATAATAAATGACCCAGCATTAGGGAAAGCCGGTCGCTAAATTAAAACGAATGTGGGAAGGTGCCCCCCAGCGCGGGAGCCCACGGCCAGCCGGTCCCCTCCCTCCTCGAGCCCCAGCCCCAGCCGCTCCCGATGACAGATCCTCAAGCCCAAACTGACAGCTCCTCAAAACCTGCCGAAGAAAGCCAGCATTAATTAAGTCATTGCTGGACTGTAATTTCCTTGAGAAGTAAAAAATTCTCACACAAGAAAAGGTTACAGAGACCTTTTCTGTGTCAAAATTACCATGCCGCATGAATATTAACGCTCTTAATGAAGACAACCTTTTTTTCATCAAGAAGGTTCTGGAGCAGGTGCCAAACCTGAAGTCTCACTCTGTGGGTTTCACAGTCTCGGGGAGTCGGCACGGTGCGGCTTTCCCATTAAAGCCCACACTCCCCCCGGGGTCACACCTGCGTGTCCCCGGCCCCGAGTGCAGAGCTACAGGTGTGCTGGGCCCCAGCGGGCGCCCGGGCAGAGAGGAGCCCAGCTCTGACCCCAGGCTGCACCCACGGCCCCCGGACACCGGTGGGGTGGCTGTCCCCAGGGCACCTGCGGGCCAGCCTGGGTGGAGCAGGGTCCAGGTGGGACGTGGCAGCGTGTCCTGCTTTTCCTTTTGGATGGGGCAGCGCTGAGCGATGCCTCAGTGTGGCTGGGCTTTGGTTTTTCTCCTGGAAACTACGAGTCCCCGCCCGACGCCCAAGCCCTTTGCGTTTGGGGAGAATGTTAGGAGGGGTGCCCTGGAGGTTGTCAATGGGCGTTTTAACACCTGTCACAAGAGTCCCCAAACGGCAGCACGATTATTAATAATAATCCAATGAGATATCTTGACTCTGGCTTTGGTCCTCGGTGGCCGCCCTCCCGGTTCCTCCCGCCCTTCACCTTATGAAAATGCTGAAACAGAAACACGGTGCCGGTGCGGCGGGGGGCGGGGGGCGGGGGGCGTGGGGAGGGGGCCCGCGGGCGGGCGAGCTCGGCGCTGCCCCCAGGCCCCCACCCCGGAAGCCGCGACTCCTTAAGGCCAACTTGGCGCTAACCGGTAGCGTAGAGGTTGCTTATTCTGAATCACGACTGCGCAGGGTGCCTGCTGCCTTCAGGAGACGCTCCGTGGGCCTCCGGCGGCCTCCAGAAACGTCTCCGGACTGAGACGGCAAACCGTGACCGTGGGGGGCACGAGGGCCCACGAGGCGGCTGCCACCCGGTCCCTCCCTCCCCCAGAGCCTCGGGACAGATCATCTCCGCGACTGCATCGCTCTTCGTGTTTTACTGATTAGTCATTTGTGACGTAATCAAGGTTGTGGCTAACCAGTAATAATAAATCTGGCAGTTTCGGTGGAGCCATATAATACCCAGTGTATATTTAAAAGGTAAGCCGTGATATATAGTTATGGGTGCTGATGTAATAGCTATTAGATTTATAATATGTCGAAGGAGCATAATTTTATTATAAAGAGCAGTAGTTTACAATCTTATTATTGTTTATTACTGACGTCAGTGCAGGCCCATAAGAATCAGGTTGCAAGTGGAGGAAGATCTATAAATGTCGTCAGTTTTGCCACGATGGCTCCTGGCAAACACACGCGGGTTTGAAAGCAGAGCCCCCGCCGGCCTGGCACCCTTATGCGGGTGCCTGCTTGCGCCCAAAGCTCTGCTCCAAGGAGATGACAGGAGGGGACAAAGTGCGTGTGGAGGTCGGTGGGGGGAATGCACCTGCTGTTCTCCTCAAGACACCGGGCACCGACGGCTGGGAGAGCACATCCGAGGTGAATCCTGTCTCTCCTACTGGTCTGCAGGAGGGCTTTGCACCCCATGTCCCCCACAATGTTGTCTGTTTTCCCTGCAAAGGGTCACGGAGTCGTGACCCTCGACACTGGGGCATGTCAGGTGGAAAAAGACTAAGCCACACGAGTGTGTGAGCAGCCTCCCTGGCCTGATGGCCCAGGGGCTCTGCTGCTCCACGTCACCCCCATGGGCTGACGGTGGTGCAGCCTTCACTGGGGAGCCGTCTGCGCCTCCGGGTGGAGCGCCCCTGCAGGAGGCCAGGCCCGGGGCAGCGGGGAGGACACCAGGGAGAAGGGACTACTCAGGCCGAGCCGCTCTGCCCAAACCAGTGTTTTGTTTGCGGGACAAACTCATATTTTCCACGATTCTCCATGTCTGAAGCTTGACAGAAATGGTAAAAATAGGGGATGCCCAGATGGCTCAGTTGGGGAAGCAGCTGCCTTCGGCTCCAGTCATGATCTCAGGGTCCTGGGACTGAGCCCCATGTCAGGCTCTTTGCTCAGTGGAGAGTCTGCATCTCCCTCTCCCTCTGCCTGCTGCTCCCTCTGCATTCATGCTCTCTCTCTCTCTTAAATAAATAAATAGTATCTTAAAAAAAAGAAAACAGTAAGAAGAACAGATTATCAAATACATGCTCAGAACCCACAGAGCCTTTCTTATGTGTCGGGACAGCCGGACTAGAACATTGCTGAGGGCTGCAGTGCAAGCCACGCACCTGCTGGGTTGGCTGGGAGTTGCTGGGGACCTTCTAGTGCAGGGTGGCTGCACCTCAGCCGGACGTCACAGCAGCATCCTCCTCTGGTGTCCTGGTGCTGTGCACCTCTTCTGAAAAGAGGGGGACTTGTGATTCTTCCCTAGATAATGAATCTCAGCTTAATGTTCCTGCAGTGTTTGCTTTGCACAAGGGGAGTGTGAAGTGAGCCAAGTGTGTGCAAACGTTTCTTTGTGGGCATCCCCCACCCCCACCCCGGTTCTGTGGGAGGCAGGGCCTGCTGTTGGGCAGACAAATTTCCACCTTGGTGTTCTTGGGCTTCATTTCCACTGAAGGGACGACACCCTCCCGAGTCCAGCCGTTGGCACGCTGCATGTCCGTGCCCACTATATGCATGATGACCCCCAAGGGCCTAAAGGAACACTGCACAAAACTTTTGTGGCAGAAGCTTCCCACCATTTATGCACTGTAGCAGCCACTGGGGCCTTGGTTTATATTCGTGAAACCCAGAAACATTATATTCCAACCCACTGGGTCTGTTTTCTGTCCTCACGACTTTCCACTGGGAAGCAATGGGTGACGATGACCAAATACAGCCTCCGACATAGTAGGTACTCAATAAACGCTTGTCAGAGCAAAGGGATGAATTAGTTGGTTCTCTTTATACTAAAATAATGAACCAAGTGCTTGGGGGCGGGCGCCAGGCAACAGGGCAGAGGATACCGCATGCCACCGCTGGCAAGAGGCGCTACCATCCATCCCCCAGCCCGAGCGGCCACCAGCGGCCCTGGAGGGCTGGCCGGTCCTCTTCATTGGCATTCCCCACCCAGCACGGGGCCCTGGATCTCCGAGCCCCGGGTGGGAACGGACCTGCATGGTCCCACGTAGGGATGTAACAATCTGGATGTGTTGACTGGAGCCATCCAAGATTTAATAATCATGAACTCCACCCAAACTATGCCTGCTATAAAATGGCAATTTTAATATCATGGACCTGGTGACATTTACACACCACTTGAACTTTACTTCTGTGGTTTATATATTACCATCTGCGGTCTTTTAGAAGTGTGGCTTCAAAGGAGTGTATTCTCCATCTTAGGATTATTCCTGGATGTTGATATGATCACGTCTCGCTGGCCGGCGCCAGGTTTTAAACTTCTCCTAACGGTTCCCATGGAATATTCTATCTCAAGGTAATGCTGTTGCATGTGGTCACTTTCAATAAAAATAAAACCATGAAATAATGTATTTTTGTACACCTAGTAGAAGTAAAAAATAAATACTCGGGTCTGCAGAGTGAGACCCAGTGAATTATTCCAACAGTGCCACAGAGGAGGAGGCCTTCTTCCAGCCGCGCCCCACGCTCCCAGCCACCGAGGGCAGCATCCTCCACAGGGAGGGGGGCTGGAGGCCAGATACCAGCTGCTCCCATGTGGCTAGTGGGGGACCCTCCTATTTTGTGCGGTGTCCCTGCCGCAACCATCGGGCAGCAGGGAAGTGGCAGAAAGGGACAGGTTTGGGTGGGGGTGTCTTCACAGCCTCATGTCAGGCCCCAGGGGTTCACCGTATTCAGCGACGGCGCTCCCACTCCCCCGCCCACACCACCAGCCACCGACTGTCCTGTCTCCACAGCACCTAGCAAGATAAAAGACTCCCTCAAAACATGGACTGTGACCCCATGAAGAAAGACAAGTGGAGAAAGTGACAGCTGTGCCTCGTTCATGGTCACACACGAGGGTGCAGGACTGCAAGGCCACCTTGCTCCCTCGTTGCACATGCACACAGCGCCGCGCCCACAGTGGAGAGTCTGCAGATGAGGACCCCCTAACTGAGCTCTCCGAGGCTGGCCCCAACCTGGGGGTCAAAGACAAGCAGAGCCCCCCTCGCCTTGGTGACGGCTGTGCTCAGCTGCTGGCACGTCCACCTGCCGCCCGGTGGGACCTCCTTCCATGGGTGCATCTGACACTCGACTCTGGTCGTCCGCTTGGTGTTGCTCACATACTAATGTGGAAGGAAAATCTCTGAGCCAGAATTAGATTCTGGTCTTTCTGATGCACAGCCTGCGGGTTTGGGGGAAAATCACCCACGCTCTCCGTTCCCTCATTTGTCAAACGATAACTGCCCGGCTCTCAGCCTAGAGCCACAGCCATTCCTCAGACTCTGGATCTGGTTTCAGTACCGTTCTCTTCCCACTTTTAAGGAATGTTCATGCTTACACATGGGGTTGAACACACTAGCTCACTTCTGTTGCTATACCTGCCTCCCCCTCTTCTTGGCCCGGAAGGTCCATGTTGGGGGCACACCACCCATGCCCTGCCAGGAGGCATGGGGTGCTGCAGAGGGAGGAGGCTGGGCCTGCTTTGGGCTCAGAAGCCTGCGCATCCCCAGTGTGGCCTAATGTGTCCTGCTTGCAAGCAGCCCAAGGAGAAGACGTTGCTGGTTCTACCTGCAGGGGCTGCCCTGGGAGGGACACTGGGCTCCCTGTGCAATTGGACAGATGGGGATGGTGGCAAGTCTTAGCAGGCACCACCCAACATGTCCAGCTCCCTCACTTCCCTCTCTTACAGGGTCTGTCAGAGATAGTAGTCAAACCTTAGCACGAGTAGCTGCATCGCACATGGTTTAAAGTTGGGTCTGCCCAACTTTAATGAAATGCTCTTTCATTGGGTCCCTGTTTCACGGCATCTCAGGGATGGAGCCCCACATCAGGCCTGTGCTCAGCAATGGGTCTGCTCGGGTTTCTCTCTCCTCTCCCTCTGCCCCTCTGGCTCATGCTCTCTCTCTCTTTCTAATGAATAAATAAATAATCTTTAAAAAATCATACAAGTGCTCAAAAACAAGAAGAATTATATGTAGTATTAGAAAGAAGTCCTTTCTTAGCAAAATATAAAATCAAGGAGTCCAGGAGAACAAGACTGAGAGGTCTCACTACAGAAATAGTTTGTGCCTCTGTATAGGAAAGTGCGTCATTAAGACGGTTCAAAGGTAAATGACAATGAGAATGTATTTACAACGTGTGTTACCCAGAGTTAATTTCCACATGATATAAAGAGTTTCTAAAATCAATTTGTGGATGCCTGGGTGGCTCAGTGGTTGAGCGTCTGCCTTCGGCTCAGGTCATGATCCTGGAGTCCTGGGATCGAGTCCCACATGGGCTCCCTGCATGGAGCCTGCTTCTCCCTCTGCCTGTGTCTCTGCCTCTCTCTCTGTGTCTCTCATGAATCAATAAATAAAATCTTTAAAATCAATTTAAAAATGCAAAGAACTCCATAGAAAAATGAACGAAATACTAAAACTGGCCAATGAACACGTAGAAGTACGCACAACTTTAATATTTTAGAAACGCTGTCTCAAACATTGATGTTTTATGTATATATACACACATAACTGTATATATACTATATATTGTCATATTATACATACTATTTTTTCCAAATGGCTTTATTTTTTAGAGCATAATATATAATGTATATAACTACTCAGGTTACACTGTTTACAAGGATAAGAAAAATGGTTATGTTCATAGGCTATTGGTGGGATGTGGCTGCAACTTGTTTGGGAAAGTGAGTAAGCTCTATGTACTTACGTTTAAAAGATACATGTTTTCTTGTTTGTTAATGGTAAAAAAATAAAGTTTCATTTTCCTTTTAAATGCTACTTCTGCAGTAAGAAAAAAATTAGAAGAAATATTTCAAGTTCACTCCATGGCAAATAGGTTTTTCTGTTTGGGTTTCCATACGGAACTCATTTGAAGAGTTCATTTGGGTGGAACTCGTTTGAAGAAAACCCCATGTATGAAAAACCGAACTTTAAAGCAGTGGTTAAATAGGAGCCATTCATTTGGTGATGTGTAGGACCTGCAGTGAAGTCCTTCAATATATCTCTAAGAGGTCTTGAAATCGTTTGGTGTGGGATCCCTGACACCTTTTAGTGCTAAAATATTAAAAGTTACTGCCCATGAAAGATCAGACATGAAGATAAACCTTCGTTTAAATATTCACGCAAGTCAATCAGAAAATAATTATTTTACCAAAACTCAATGTATCTCTGATTCTGAAAAGCCCGAGGATATACATTTCCCGCCTGTCTTGAGCACCACGTAGAATCATATCACTTCGTCTCCATCAACAACTATGCCATGTTGTGTAAAAAACTGTCACAAGTTTTCGGTGATTTTTCCAAACAACTCCCCTTCTGCACTAAAAGGAAATGGTTCAGGACACAATGCCTTCCTTCTTTCAACACTGATGCATCCACCCACCCTCCATCCATCCAGCGTTTATTGGTGCCTGTGGGAGTTAAGGCGGGTGATTGTCGCTGGGAGAGAAGAGAGAGAATGAGACAGGTCCTGAGTTCAAAAGACTCTGGTCTCCTGAAGAGGTGGTGCCTTTAGAGCTGACAACCCAGTACGTGTTTCAGGCAGCATGGATGCTGTGGTGCTTTAGAACAGGGTCAACTTTTTCTACAAAGCACCAGATAGTAAATATTTTAGGCTTCATAGGCCAGATGGTCTCTGTCACAACTACTCAACATTGTCGTTGTGCCACAAAAGCAGCCAAAGAAAACACAAAAACATCACACTCACTGAGAAGAAGCTGGAAGCCTTCCCTCTGAGATCAGGAACAAGACAAGGGTGCCTGCTTGCCCCACTTGCACTTGGCACGGCACAGGAAGTCCAGGCCAGAGCAATCAGGTTGGAGAAAGAACTAGCAGGCATCAAATCAGAAAGAAGGAGGTAAAATGATCTGTCTGTAGGTGACATGTTCTTATATGTAGAAAACTCCAGAGATGCCCCCGGAAGACTGCTGGAGCCCCTATATGACTTCAGTAAAGCTGCAGGACATGAAATCAACATATGAAAATCAGCAGCATATCTATACTTGACAGAAAAAGAAATTAAAACCATCCCATTTACAATAACATCAAAAAGAATAAAATACTTAGGAATACATTTAACCCCAGAGGTGGAGGACCCCGGCCAACATTCTCAGTCCACAATGCTGGTGTTGACCCCGGAGCCCCTTGGCGGCCTGATTCCATGCATCCCCTGCTTGGAATGGTGGGGGCTTCAGGCCACAGGGTATGCCCTTGACCTCCAGAGGGGCTGGGGTCTAAAGGTCAGCCAGTGAGGGCAGTGGGCGATGCCTAGTTATCCAGCCCCGTAAAAACTCTGGACACCGGGAAGCACTGGTCCCTTCCCTTGGCGGGTTTTCCTCTGTGTCCCTTCATCGTCATAAACCATAGATGTGTGTGTTAGAGCTTTCATGAGCTCTGCTGAGTCCTTCCAGCAAGTCGTCAGACCCAAGCAAAGGCCTGGGAGCCCGCAAACCCCGCAGTTGGTGTCAGAAGTGAGAGCGGTCCTCACAGGCTAGCTTCACTACACTGGATGAGCTGTGGTGGTCGTTGTTGTTAATGGAGAATTTTCAAACCTGCGAAGGAGACAAGCATGTCATGAGTCCCCAGGTACCCATCCCCACGTCCCCAAACGACCACGGCTAGCCCCGCCTTGCCCCTCTACCACCCACACCTTGACCCCCCCACCCTGTATTAGTTATTCTGAAGCAAACTCCAAACATCATCTCATTTCCTGGTAAAGCTTCTTTAACTTCTTATACGCCTTAGTTGCTTTATTCAGCCTCTCTTCTCCCTTGCACTTTGCCCTCTGGAGCAGCGTCTGGTTTTCCTCCTGCACCAGGTCCTCCTCCCATCCCATCCCATCCCAACCCACTCACAGCCTTCCTCAACCACTCCTTCTCCTCGTCCTCGCCTACATGTGGTCAGAATGTGGGGGTAAGTGGAAATTCATCGACACTTGGTGGTTAATTTCGAGACTGGCTGAGTTTGGAAAGAAAAACAAAACTAAATTATCTCCTGATTTTTTCTGTGGTCTTTCCTTTCTTCCCCCCTCCCCCTCCCCACGGCTACCCCCCTCCCTTCACACAGGTGTAATTAAAAAATGAAACTGGAAGAGACACCCAGGTGGCTCGGTGGTTGAGTGTCTGCCATTGGCTCAGGGCGTGACCCCGGGGTCCGGGATCGAGTCCCGCATCGGGCTTCCTGAGGGGAGCCTGCTTCTCCTTTGCCTGTGTCTCTGCCTTTCTCTCTCTGTGTCTCTTATGAATAAATAAAATCTTAAAAAAAATGAAACTGGAAGATATTTAAAACGTACCAAGTGGTGACTTGATATGCATATACATTGTGAAAGATCCCTCCGACTGAGCTAGTTAGCGCATCATGGCCTCACACGATTCCCTCTGCTGGTGCATGAGATCACGGAACTTCCACTCTCTTGGCAAATTGTGGTGATGTCATATGGTGCTACCATGTGCAGTCGTCGTGTTTTACTTTAACTCCTCAGGCCTTATTCATCTCAAGTGAAACTTTGTGCCCTTTGCCAGCCTCTTCCCATCCCTCACCCCAGCCCCCAGCAACCACGTTTCAAGCCTCTCTTTTCCTTGACCCCCTGCGTCCCTCCTCCTGATTCAATGGCATCCCATCAAAAAAGAAAAGTCATCCTGCTATCTTCAACCCGCGTGGGAAGTGGGTCATCCTCAGAGGTGACGTGGCTGGTGCAGATCCCACGGTAGTGAACATACGGTACTCGGAGACATAAGCCCTGGGCTCAGAATCCCCAAAGGGCATCCCTGGGGAGTTGGGTGTGCCTGTGTAACACTTGAAGCTTGCACTAGATTCTCAGTTCTATAAGGTTTGGTAGGATTGCCAACTCTTGAAAAATGGAATTGAAGGTGAACCACCTCAGAAAGACATGGTTCTATGGACAGAACTTAGTTCCATAGCGACAAGTCAAGGTCAAAGAAAAGCAAATTTTGCAAATATTTATCATGGAAGCAAGACTATTTACCATCTATTGAGTGTTTGGATTAGTGCTTTATAAACAGTGTTGCGTTTGCTCTTCTCAACCGTCCTCCGTGATGGGTCATCAGGGGACAGAAACAATCAATGAGCATAAGAATCTCAGATCCTGAGTCTGGTTCATCATGTGACACAGATGTGGACCACCAGACAAGTGCAGCTTTTGGAAACTCACTTGATTCCTCTTGGGAATCCAGGGTCCAGTCCCCCCACCCCGGGATCTGGGCCCATTCCCTGCACGAGAGGCCCTCCTGCCTTCCCCGCATTTCCAGGTAGAGGCCTCAGTTCTCTGAAGGAACTGGAGGAGGGAGGCGACTACTGATGGCGCTCAGCAGAGACAAGACATGGGGCCAAGGGGCTGTGTGCAAGCCAGGCGTCTCCTAAAAGAAACTGCAGAGAGATGATTAAAGGCAATGGTCTCGGTATTTTTGCTACCTGACATTTATCATGCAAAGTCTTTCCCTGTGCCTGCTGCCTGCCTCAGCCCTACAACCCTGGAAGATGCTGTGGTCACCCCCATTTCAAATATAGCAAACCTGAGGCCAGCAGGATGAGAAAGAGCAGGGAAGATGAGGCTGCCGACCGGGGAGAGTACCTCCATCCTGTGTGGGCAGACACCTGCCCCCTGGGCCCCTCCAGAGTGGCTGTCACTGTGAAGGGCCACCTGGGGGGAGCAGACCTGCACCAGTAGGATGGACACCCGTGGCCTTTCTGGTCCACCCTGCCTTGGCCGCGGTTCCCGGGCTGGGTTGTTTATTTCTTGCCCACTGCTTGTGGGCTCCCGGGTGGTTTATGTTATGTGTGGTAAAGAAATGACCATAAAAAGCCTGCTCTGGTTTGGTCATTCGAGCTGGCCACTGGGGAGTCACAAAGGCCTCAAGGAGGCCCAGCTGCAAGCCAACACTGAGCGTAAATCACTGCGCTGGCTTGTAGGGGAGGCCAGGCCACCCCCTGCTTCCCAGCTCCCTGGGGCCATGGGCTGCCCTGGGCCTCGCTGGGATTCAGTGCCCCGGCCTGACCCCCGCCCCAGCCCCTGGGTGCCGCCCCATCGCAGGCCCAGCCAGGCTGCCAAGCAAGTGCTCCTCACAGGCCACCAGGCAGGCAGAACCCTCCCAGTGGGCAGGGGCTGGAAGTCTGGTGGCCCAGTCTGAGAGCGATGGTGGCCTGGAGGGCCCCAGATTGGACACCGATGCACGGATGGACACGTTGTACTGTCCAGGAACAAAGGAGGTGCCTTAGCAGAGGCTCTCCGGGGCCGAGGCCCACACTGACCTTTCAGGATGGGGGGAGAAAGGGCGCCAAGCCCTACATTGAATCAAGAGCGCTCAGGCCACAGGCAAATCAGAAATGCCGTCCAGTCTCCACAGGCGGGGCTCTGTCCCCCCCACCCTGGGGTCTCCACGCATAGAACTTTGTCTATCCCACTCTCCACATACATAGCTTCGTCTCCTCCTCCCTCTTTGAGAAACGCTTTTTGTTTTTTTCTTCTGAGAGGAGACAGTGATAAAAACCAGCCTAATAATCATGTGGGGCTCCCCTCCACTCGTGTGTTTGCAGAGAATGGGACAGTGTTTGCTGAATGGGAACACACGTGATGACTGTATGGATTGTTTTATATCAGTTTATTAAAATTATTTCTAAGATCCCATATGAAGGAAGAAGTATGTGTTTGGTTAACGGTGCCTCGGTATTTCAGATTCTGAAATGACCAACTTGCCCTCATCCATGAACATACAGCCAATGGCATGGACCCTTTGCAGCTTTAATGGGCAGATGTCCTGCCATTATTCCAGGTGCTTCTCAAGAAAGGGTGACCAGAGGGGATCCCTGGGTGGCTCAGTGGTTTAGCGTCTGCCTTTGGCCAGGGGTGCGATCCTGGAGTCCTGGGATCAAGTCCCATGTCGGGCTCCCGGCATGGAGCCTGCCTCTCCCTCTGCCTGTGTCTCTGCCTCTCTCTCTCTCTCTAGGTCTATTATAAATAAAGAAAACAAAAAACAAAAAACAAAAAGAAAGAAAAGGTGACCAGAGACCAGAGGACAGGACAGGCTGCTGCCGAGAGGGTGCCTGTTTTTGCACTGAAACAAATGCAGAACAGCATCGGGGCCTCCTCCTTGCCCTCCCCTGCTGCGGGGGTGCGTGCTGCCAAGCCCGGACTCGGGGCTCCTTCCCAGCCTCCTGGCCAGACCAGGAACACGGCTGCACTGTGGTCAGCAGGCTCCTTGTGCAGCGCGAGCTTAGACGTCATGTTCCATTTTTAATTAGAATCCACTTAGTTATCGGCAGGCGGGCTGGACACAAGGGATACGGCGACGAGCTCCTCGCCGGATTGGTCTGGAGTCTTCGGTGTTTGCGGTCAGCCTCTCAAGAGCTATAAACTCCGGGCAGCGTCCTCATGCCTCCTGTCTGCTATGCTTCCAACGTTCAACTTGGCACCTGGCGCACAGTAGGCGCTCAGGAAACAGGCCCGGAGTGGGTGAGAACATACATCTCCGGCCCTGCAGCTGGGCATTTGGATAGTATATTACTGTTGTATCACCTGGGCATTTGTGTGTGTGTGTGTGTGTGAGTGTGAGTGTGTGGGCATGAACTGTGTGTGTGAATTGTGTGTGGCAAGTGAGTATAAGTTGTATATGTGAGAATGAATTACGTGTGAGTGGTTTGTGGGTGTGAGTTGTGTGTGAGTTGCTCGCCCAGGATGAGGCTCCGTGACGGACCGGGGCAAGCATTCGGTTGTAAAAGTGGTTGAGCAATTGACTCCATTTTCCACGAGATTTATCCACCTCACGTCTACCTGGTGAGCACTCCAGATGTGCCCGGGTCCCCCACTGGCCCGGTCTGGAGAGGAGCCGGCCTCAGTGGCTCGGCGCCCCCCCCACCCCCCAGACAGGGGCCTGCCCCCCCATTCCCGGGTCTGAGGGCCCTCTGGGGACTGACCTCAGGGGCTCCTGACCCCCCACCCCCAGACAAGGGGCCTGGGCCCCACTCCTGGGATCCAAGGAACCTCTGGGTGCCAACCTCAGGGCTCCTGCCTCCCCACCCCCGGACAGGGGCCTGCCCCCTACTCCCGGGGTCTTAGGGCCCTCTGGGCGCTGGCCTCAGGCCACGTGCTCGCCCTCTGCCCGAGCAGGAGTCAGCCTATTGCCAGAGCCGAGCATGTCAGGGCCACCGCAGAGCCTGCCAGCTGTCACTGCGTCACTGGGCCCTGCGGCCACACCCCCTGTGGGTCTCCGTGCCAGGGGACAGGTGCCCGTGACAGACAGGGCCGCTTTGCTTATACAAAGCGGTCAGACAGTGACATCTGTAGAGGGGAGGACCCGTCTCCCTCCAGCGCCCTTCCCTCCTGCCTCACCTGCATCAGCCCGCCGGCCCCTGACGCAGACACTAGGACTTGGAGGTGAGCACCAGAGCCGTGTAAAAGCCAGAGCTCCTGCCACGGAGGAGGTAAAACATCGGCCATCCCTCGACAGCGGGAGGGGAATCTCGCAGGCCTTCGGCGACCTGGCTCCTCTCGCAGCACCTCTGCACTCCAGGGGAGCCGTGCACACCCGACCCCTACACCCATATCGGGTGGCAAAGGAAAATTCTAGACTCTTTCTTGAAGCCCAGGTGACTCTCAGGGCTACCACAGGATGTCATCGCTCAGCTTAAACAATGTAAAAATGACATGTGTCCCCGGGAAGTCATCACGAGGGAATTCTGTTCAGACTGGTGCGTCTTTGGGGAAAACCAACTGTGGTGGGACTTCAGAACAGGACGGTGCGTCTGTGTGATGTCATAGGCTGTGAGGACATGGACTGGGGGGCAGACGAGGCACTTCTGCCTCAGAAATGTATGATTCGGTGAAGTGGAGCCCTGGAGGTGGAGGTGGAGAGAAGGCCTGGCAGAAGGAAACATTAGCCTGGCGTCTGCGAGGCCCCGTGCTCTCACAGCTTCTGGGAGCCCTTCCCCGCCTGCGGCAGGTGCCGGAGCTGGGCCCCGTCGAGGTCTGCCGCGCCGTGACTCTAGTTACCACAACCCTGTAGAGGACCCTTGAGTGAGGAAAATGATAAATATCCTATTTCACAGGACTACTGTATATGCACCAAAATAAAATTTTCTGGCCAAAGGAAAATAAAAAATGACATGCTAGATGAGATGAATCACCCCAAGTCGCTTCTTGGGAACATTCATCGAGGGTCCAACTTCACTCCTTCCCTATGGGGACAGGAAGCCTGGCTCTGATGGGAGCTCATAACCAGCAAATATTTATCCAAGAGCGCACCAAAGTGCGAATCATGGAGGCCTGGGGAACACGTGCCTTCCCTATGGTAGCAGGGCCTGACCCTGGACATACTCTCTGTGGTGGGCAGAGGCCATGGGACAAGGTCTGTGTGTCCAGGCCTAAGGAGAGTCTTCTACACAGAGGTGCCAGGAACTGCTGTGTAACCTAGTGAGTGCTCATGTGGCAGAGAGAGAGGGTCTGAGCTCACCCCCCACACACATCTTACGCGCAGGCCTCAGGACTCATGATTGTCCCCAAGTGTGAGAAAGGAAGATGCTGGAGACGGTGGAGAGAGAGGTTGGTTTGCACCTGCACTGGATGCACAAGTGGCCTACCTGTGTGCTCCATGCATATCTGTGTGCATGAGTGTATTTGTGTGTCTGCATTTGTGTGTGTGTGTCTACAAGTGTGTGTCTGCATGTGCGAGTGTGTGCATGTGTGAATGTGTGTGCAAGTCCGCATGTGTGGTGTGTGTGTCTGCATGCGTGATTTATGAATGTCTGCACAGGTGAGTGTGAGTGTGCATGTCTGCATGCATGAATGTGAGTGTGTGCATATCTGTATGCATGATGTGTGCGTGTTTACCTGAGTGTGTGTGCATGTCTACATGTGTGAGTATGTGTATGTCTGCACAGGTGTGTGCATGTCTGCATGCATGAGTGTGTCTGCACGTGTGAGTGTATGTGCATGCCTCATGCCTCTCTCCGTGTGTAGTCTGGTGGGGCCTCTCCACTAACATGCGCTGGGACACTCGGCCTCCTCTTCCCCAGTGACATTGACTGGCACGATGGTGTTGGGGCTGAGGGAGCGTCCTGCGTGTCCGTCCTCCTTGGGGCCCCAGCCGTCCCCCGACCCCCGCGCACCCAGGGGCCCCCTCTGCCCCCCGCTCCACGCAGCTGCTCCTCCGGCTCAGGAGGACCCGGCCCGCAACAAGGCTTCGTTTGGCCCTCGCACCCTGGCCGCTGGATCACGCTGGATTTTACCTTCTCTGCCCCGGGAACCTGCTCCCCTTCGTTGTCACACAGCTAACCTGCGACCGAGCAAGAACAACGACGAGAAAAACTGCTAGAACAGTAAGATGATGGATTTCAAATCATTATGTTTTTGTTGTATTTTTGAATGAGCATTAAAATTCATCTCTGGGAAATGTTGAACAGCAAATGAACAAAGCCCCGTAACAGCCCTAATCCTTCTCCTTAATATGTGCACCAGAGGGTGCTGTGCTGCGGGTCTGGCCGGGAACAGGACCGTTCCAAAATGCATTTAGGTTTCATAAAAAAAAAAAAAAAGAAAAGAAAAGAAAAAGAAAAAAGAAAAGAAAGAAAGAAAAGAAAAGAAAGAAAAAAGAAAAGGCAAAATGCCTTACTGTAGATTTCTGCTTCCCTCTAGAAGAAAAAACACGATTCTGTTTTAAGCTGTAGCAGTGAAAAAAAAAAAAACATGTGAAATATGTGATGTGGTGTTTTTACCAACTGTCTAAATAAAGGTTTAGTGAGTCACTATGGAAAACAGAAAATCTTTCTTTATTTTAAGAGCTGCAGTTTAAGAGGGTTTTTTTTTTTTTTTAATGCAAAAGCTTCCCTTAGGTTTGTAACTTAAACATTGCCCATCTGCTAGATCCTCCCTGGCCTGAATTTACAGCAAATCTGAGATTTCATTTTTTCAAAAAAAAATGTGCTTTAAAAATGTGCTGGTTCGGCTGGCAGCATGTATGTGGGTGCAGAGATGCATACTCTCTGCCGTCCTCAGTGGAGGCCTGTGTGTTCTCCCTAATGTCTGAGGGAGGACCACCAACCCTGAGCTAAGCACAGAGAAGGACGTCCTGCGTGGGACCCGAACCCCAGGTCATATAGGAAGAGTTGGGAGATCCAGTCAACCTCAGAGCACCCACCTGGTGACCTCACATTCATGGGTTGGCCCTAGGGAGAAATCGCTGTCCCCAAGCTCAGCAGCAGGAGCTGCCCATCACCACTGCCACAGACACGTCCCAGCCCTGGGGCAGGCCCTCTCCTCTATATTTCTTTATTTTCAAAGAAAATCATCCTCCTTCCTTCCTCATCCAAAGATTTCAGTCAAAATATCACTGGCCTATGATGCTGATTTTAGATTTTTTTTTTTTTTTTTTTTTAATGAGGTGGAAACCATTGTCCTCACTTCAAAAATCAGGTCCAGGGGATCCCTGGGTAGCTTAGCAGTTTAGTGCCTGCCTTCGGCCCAGGTGTGATCCTGGAGTCCTGGGATCGAGGCCCACGTCGGGCCCCTTGCATGGAGCCTGCTTCTCCCTCTGCCTCTCTCTGTGTGTATCTATCATGAATAAATAAATAAAATCTTTTTAGAAAAATCAGGTCCAAGTTGAGCTTCAAATTTTATGGCTTCTGAGTTCTCTTTCTGCCTCAGGTCCCCTTATTAATGAACTTGTTCACTCTTGTAAACACAACCACACGCGTGTCCCCAGCCACATCTACAAAACCCTGTGGTGCACTTTTCGTGGTTACCCGACACCACGGTCACTGCAGTTTGACTGGACCTTTGAGTGAGAAGCAGCCCCTTCCTAACCAGGCGGGGATCTGAGTGGACAAGTGGGAGGTGGGGGTGCAGTTTCCGGGGCCACCTGGCCACCTGTGCCCTGGGTGCCGGCAGTGTTGCCTGGCACAGCCGGGCTAGCAAATCCTGCTAGGTGCACAGCTTTATGCCACTTACAGGTTGCAAGTAGTAAAGAGAAAAATGCTGGATTTTACAGGAAAATAATATTCATAAATCTCTGAATGTGAATTACAGTATAACTCAGAGCTGTCTTTGTTTTTCTGCGGTGAAGAATTCAATTCTGTTTCCAGTGTAGAGAAGCGATAAACACAGAACCCAAAGTGGAAACCACTCCCCTTGCACTTGGCAAGTGTTTATAGCCGATTTACAGCTGGACCTCCGGAGCGGCTTCCGAAATAGCACCGTGCCCCACGCCGTTCCTGGGATTTTCATTCCATTTTCTGGGACTCCAGCTGCTGGAGGCCACGAGGGGAGCTTACTGGGCGCCCAGGTGGCTGCGCCCCCATCCTCGGGCTCCTTTGTCCTTTTGGCGTGGGCGGTACCACCTCACAGGGTCCCCCTGAAGGAAACAGGGCCCAGGAAGCTGCCCTGCCCTGGGCTGGCCGTAGGGAGCACTGGCTCCCGTTCCTGACTCTGGCATCGCTGGGGGTGGCTGGTTTTCAAACAGAGAGGTGGCCGTCTTCCTATCTTAGGCATCTTGCGATCTATCTAAATGATATCAAGACACGAATTTCTTAACTGTTTTTTTGCCCCTACAGGGGTTCGTGCTCACGTCCAACCTGCCAGCCCCCAGTCATGTGGACCAGTCTGTGAAAGCTGTCCCTCCCCCTCATCCCTCCCTCCCTCATCCCTCCTTCTCTCCCTCCCTCATCCTTTCCTCATCCCTCCTTCCCTCCCTCCCTCCCTCCCTTCCTCCCTCTCTTGCTCTCTCTGTGTCCCTGTCTGTGTGTCTCTGTCGCCATCTCTCTTGCTCTCTCTCCGGACAACCTTAATTAATGCAGCATCCAAAGCCAGAAAACTATTTGGTTGGTTGGCAGTTGTTTAATTCAAGAGGGAACCAATGGGTTTTCTCGGCATTTGGAGGAGGGGGTTGCAGGGAACCTTTGAATCTGAAGGCTTATCTTTCAAATTTCCCTCGGCTTTGGACTGTTTTTGTTAGGTTGTTAAACCACTTACCATCAGTGATTACTCTAGAAATGATGCTTGAGTAGTTAAGGAAAGAAACAACTTTGAAAGCAATTCTCCCTCTCACAGAGGCACACACACTCGTGTGCACACTGGTGGCACATAGCGGAATTTAGATTGGAGAAATATTTTCTGATAGAAATCAAGCTCAGGAGAAGGAATGCACATGGCCTGTGTGGAAGCACAGTATTAATAATTAAGCCACGCGATCATTACCTCAGGATATTATTTCTTAAATATCTCTTGCAAAGGCAATATGATTACATATGAATGATATCAATTTTCTACCAACAAAAAAAATCTGCAGAAATAGGAATTGAATTACACTGTCCAATTTGCTGTAAAGTTCACTGTATGTGAAGAAATTAATCAAAGCTACCACCACCCATTTTTATGGGAACATAAAATGATGTGAACTTCCATTTTTAATAAAGATGCATAGCACTTTTATGAAGACTGACTAATAACACTATAATGAACTGAAAAGCTACTGATATATTAAGAATGAAAATTTTGAGGAGTGTATTTACTGAGACTTTTTCATGGAAGGCAGTATTTCTCTAAGTCTCTATCTGAAGCACTGTAGAGCAGAGGCAAAATTTCCGGGCGGAACACAGGATGCGCGCTGTGTAAATTTATCTTCGAGACGAGAACGTGCTCTCAGAGCCCACGAGTCCGGAGGAGGGTGTTCGGACGCTGTGGACATGCCGTGAGGTGTCTGGGCGGCGGGTGACGTGCTCAGCCTTCAGAGCACCAGCACCCCAACCCGCCTTTCTCAGGGGGCGGTTTCCTGGAACAAGACCTCCGGAGGACCCAGGTCTGAGATGTGTGCGTTTATTCATGGTTTAAGCGTCAGAAAATGGAAAGTGTTTTCTTTTTCCTAACATTTTGTTGTGAGCATTTTTTTTTCAGGCCATTGATGTTTTTATAAAAGTTTTTATATGATGTTTTTTCCATAGCTCACAGCTGCAGCCCTAAGGGTGCACTCGGTGGGCTGAGCCACCCCCCGAAACACAGGGGTTCAGGTCGATGGCAGGTTTTCACGCCATGGCTGCTGAGGCCACGAGCACCCGGGGCGTGTGGCCTGCCTGGGGCTGGGTTATGCGGGGGTCCCTGGAAGCCTAGAGTGGGTCGGGGTGAGCGGCCCCCTGTCCACACCTGGAGACACACCTGTGCCCGGGTGCCAGCTCCCGCCTCGGCTGCCAGCCCTCAGGGAATCACGGTTTCCCTGCCGCCCGGGTCACGGCCCAGGAGCACCCACTGTGCGGCGCCGGCGTGGAAGGGTCGCTGCAGCCCAGCTGGGGGCGGTGGCTCCGCTGTGCCCCGCACACCTGTGTCCAGAGAAGCTCCGAGAGGCTCCAGACCAGACTGTGTGGCCTCCGGGGACCTCCCGACAGCTGTTCACCGTGGCCTTGGGGAGTGGGCCACAGAGGCCGATTAGGGCGGCAGCAGGACTTAACCCTGGCGTTCCCGCTGCCACCCCGCCACCCCGACCCCTTCCGTCATTCCCTCCCCCGCTCGCTCTTTATGCCCCGGGGCCTCCATCCAGCGCAGCCCAGCTCCTGGAAGGCGGCTGCCCTCCCACCGGCACTTGCTTTGGGTTCCAGTCTCCTCTGTCCTTGTCCTGCACCCCCACCCTCACTTTGCTTTCTCCCATCTCTGGACGCCTGGCCTCCCTCCCCTGCCATCCTGACCCCGGGAAGACTTTCTCTCTCTCTCTCTCTCTCTCTGTGTCTCATTGTTAGTCTGGCTCTGTCTCTCTGTGTGTCTCTGTCAGTCTGTCTCTCTGTGTCTCTGACAGTGTCTCTGACAGTCTGTGTCTCTGTCTATGTCTCTGTCAGTCTATGTCTCTGTCTCTATCTCTGTCTCTCTGTATCTCTGTCAGTCTGTTTCTCTGTCTCTGTATCTCTGTGCCTCTGTCTCTCTCTGTGCCTCTGTCTCTCTGTGTCTCTGTCAGTCTCTGTGTGTCTCTGTCTGTCCCTCACCCACACACTTCTTGCACAGGAAATTGCTTCCTCCTGGATGCGTTTTCCTCCCACTCTGCCCCGAGCCTGGCGCACACGAGAAACACCTCCTCATTTTTCACCTTTGAACGCCTCCCCTCGGGAGTTCTCCCCAGCCCCGTGCAAAACGGGGTACAGGAGGGCTCCCCAGGCCTGGGGAGGGCAGCCGTCTGTCCCCAGGAGCAGCAGGGCTGGGGACTCCACCTGCCCGGGGCTTAGCACGCTCTGGCTCTGGGGTCAGCACAGAGTCTGGCACGAAACAGGCATCAGGTGCACGGTAGGCGAGCAGGGGCCCAGACGAGCACGTTCTGGGCCGACGCGCTGCAGGCCGAGCCGGGCAGCCAGAGCCACGGAGCCGGCACCGCGGGTGAGCGCGTGGCACCCTCCGAGCCCGTGGCACTACCCTGCCAGGCTGCTCTGGCTGCAAGTCGGGGGCTTGGGCTCCAGCGGGGGTCTGGCAGGTGGGAGACCGCCAACGCGTTCCTCACGTCTGCCTCAGTCTGTCTTCCCATGAGAGGGGAGGAATGTCTGGGGCCGAGCCACGGTTGGAGAGAATCTCGAATAAGCATCAACACGAAATAGAGCTCACGGTGCTCAACACGTTTTTGCTGTTGTTCGCTGTCTTGACATTCTCGTGGTGTACACGGCAATGTTCCACCCAAAGACGCCACGGCCGCACACCAGCGCCTGTGAGTGTGTCACCCAATGAGCAAAGAGGACTCTGAAGATGCGGTTTAGGATCTTGAGCTGGACAGAGTGACCGCAAGGGTCCTTGTAAGGAGGCAGGAGATCGGAGAGCAGCCGGGACGCGGAGACAGAGCCGGGCGCTGCCCCGCAGGGTCGGAACACGGGGAAGGAGCACGCACCAGCCGATGCAGGAGGCCTCTGGAAGCTCAGGAAAACAAGGAAACGGATTTTCCCCTAGAGCCTCCAGAAGAAATGCTGCCTGCGAGCTGGTTTTGGACCACTGACCTCCAGAGTATAGAACAATAACCTGGCGTTGTTTTAGCCTGTTTGTGGCAGGTTGTTACAGCGGCTCTGGGAAACTCATCTCATCCTCTTGACCAGAGGCGGTTCGTGGATTTCCACTGCCCACGGGATCAGTTCCAATCCCCTCAATGGTGCCCAGGGAATGGGGACCCGCTTCCTAAAAGCCTGGCCTGCCTCAGCTGAAGCTGACAGCGTCTTCCCAGTCGCCACAAGAAGGCTTGGTCCGACGAGCTGGTTGCCAGTGGGGAGAGACTCTGAAATTGGGACTCCCAGAAATCCAGGAGTAGGCGCTCACTGCCTCGACCATTACCACCTTCATTTCAGCCAGTGGTCACCTGTCCACCTGCCCTGTGGACACTGGGCCACTCCCTGCACCTGCTTTGAGCCTCCCATCAGGTGCTCCAGCCTTCTCTCTTACCACCCTCCCCAGTTGCAGGTCTCCCCCATGGGGGCCTTCTGGGGTCATTGCAGGACTCAGCAGTGACAGCTTAGGTGGTAATCACCACACCGGGCAGGTTCAGGCAGGGCTCCTGTCTGGAGTCCCCACCTGGGTCGCACACCCTGGAGGACATAGTCCCCGCTTCCTCCCACTTCCGGGGGCCCCCACACACCAAGCAGGGCCTCACCCACACCTTCCCTCAGAACAAATGACCCCATGTACCCACGGTGGGTGCTTAGCTGGGTGGGTGAATGACTTACCTCCTACAGGGATGGACACGGTTTTCCCCTCCACGTTTCTGGAGTTACTGACATTTCCCACAAGCACATATTAATTTCATAATATTAATTTTCAAAATAAGAACTTTCTTTAAAATGACAAAGTAAACAGCAAGACTTAGATGACTCATCAACAATGGCCTTTTTTTAAAAAGAGAAATCGCTTGAATTCCTTGGCCCACGCACCGAGTCACTCAATTTCTTCCCAAATGGGAGAAAATGGTTAAAAAGCTAACAGTTATGCTATAAATGGAAGAAACCTGCACGATTTAAATTAATGATTTATTCCTTTAAAGACAGTGTGGGATCTATCACTGGCATGATAAGCTGCAAAGTGTCCTCTATCTGCATATAGCCATGCAGTGCAGCAATATCTGGCAGTGAATATGGGGGGAAAAATCAATTTTTTTTGCTAGTTTCAGGCATATCTCCTGAGTCTGAGATATGTCTGGCTTGTTTTTCAAATATTGCTGCAAGTGATTCAGCTCCCCTCTTGGGGAGGTCTGTGGACGGGAGCTGGCTACGTGCTGGGTGGCGATGCTAGATGCTAATCCTCATCCCTACAGTACAGTGAGTCCCTGCAAAAAGGCAGCCGGCACCCCCTCAGAGGCGTGGGGCTGGGCTTCGGTGAGTGTGATGATAATTACCATCGATTACTACCACAACAATCGCATTCTTCATAAAAACACCTCCTCACCAACAGATTATTTTGCTAGCTGCTCTTCTGTTCCTTCTGGCGTTGGAACATTGCTGCCCTTCTCAGGATGTGCCGGGGTGGGGGGTGGGGGTGCAGGTGCTCCCGCAGGGAGATGCTGTTGCTTCTCCTGGTCGTTTTGGCTGAATCAATAGCACAGCTTTTACATCTTTTCTTCTTTCCTTAAAAAAAAAAAAAAATATATATATATATATATATATATATTTTTTTTTTTTTTTTTGCAAAGCTTTATGTTCACTGGGGAAATGAGCAAAATATGTCCACCCCTGTGGGGTTTAGGAAATCCAAAGCCCCTTCCCTTTCTCACCTGCCTTCTTTCCATGGGGCCACGTCAGGTGGATGGGCTACTCATCCCTTCAAGGAGGGAGCCTCCTCAGGGAGGAATGAATGGATCCGTCCCTCCCCTTCTCCTGCGGAGGAGGAGGAGGAGGAGGAGGAGGAGGAGGAGGAGGAGGAGGAGAAGGAGGAAGAGGAGGCTTACGCCTCGGGCAACTTTCTAATGTGCTGTTTAGCCAGCCAATGGCTTCTGACCCCAGTCCTAGCAGTGACCAAGCAATGGAGGTGTGAGGGGCAAGAGGCTCCCTTACAGACAGGGCCCTGCTGCTGGATGCAGGTGGCCCAGGGGCGGAGCACCTCCGCAGTGTGGGTGGCAGTGATGCTCGGCCCCAGGGCGGGAGACTGGCTCTGGGCCTCGGCTCCCCTGGTCCTCGGGCACATCCAGCAGCAAGACAGGGTCAGACGTCGGGGCCCACCGAAGCCTCCCCACTCACATATTCTCAGTGCCCGAGTCCCAACACCGGGAGGCTAACTCATGGAAGCATGCAAGTGAGGGGAGCACAACGCCCTCTCTCTCAGGAGCACTCCAGCTAAACAGAAGTGGATGAATGTCAACGTCGTAGGTCCCTGGGAAGAGCCCCCACCCCGACTGCTCTCCCCACTCCCTCTGCACCACCCCCCAAGGCAGGCTAACATCTAGAGTCCATCACGAAGCCACTCCTAGGACAGTCTATGAGCTGGGATTTGGGGGGGCAGGACTGGGCCTCCCATCTCTCTCATCCTGCCCTCACTCCTGCACCCTCACCCCGGCCTTCTGCTCACCCAGCTAGCCCAGTGCCCTGTACTGGGTGAACGCTCGGCCAAATTTGCCGAATTGATACAGGAGACAGAGTTGCAGAATTTCAGGCAACTGTCAGAGGCCTTACCATCTAACCCTGGTCTAACCCAATGCTGGCAATTTAAAGATAAATTAGCAGGAGTCCGGAGGGATCGAGTGTTTGAATCCTGTGATGTGACCCTACAATGGTGGGTGTTTGTATATGCACAAAAGGCAGATGGAAAGCCCCTCTTCACAAGGACTGCCCCTGGGTGTGAAGGTAGGGCACACACATTTTTCTACTTAAAATCCTTAAATATGCTGCTATTTAAGAGACAAGCATGATATTATTTTTAAAAGGATTTATTTGGGAGAGAGAAAACGCACACGAGTGCAGGGGGAGGGGCAGAGGGAAAGGGAGAGAATCTCAAGCCCAACTCAAGGCTGCATTTCATGGACTCTGAGATCATGACCTGAGCTGAAACCAAGAGTCAGAAGCTTAATCAGCTGAAGCTACCCAGGCACCCCTGGCATGACAGTATTTTTGTTTTAATGCATTAAACAATTTTAAGTATACTTTATTTTTAGAGCAGTTTTAAGTTAACATCAAAATTGAGCAGAGGGTACAGATTTCCCACATATCTCATGCCCTCACACCCTACAACAACCCCACTTACTCAGATCCCCCACCAGAGTGTTGTAATGTTACAAACTGATGAGGCTACATAGACACATCATCATCACCCAAAGTCCTAACTATTGACTCTTCACTCTTGCTGTTGTACATGCTGTGGATTTGGACAAATGAATAATAGCCAATGCCCACAATTAGGTGATAGTTTCACTGCCCTAAAGATGCCTTCTGCTCCCCCTATTTATCCTTCCTCCAACCAACTCCTAACAACTACTGATCCTTTTACTGACTCCACAGTTTTGCATTTTCCAGAATGTCATATATTTGGAATTATATAGTATGTCACAAACTGACATACATCAGCTTCTTTCACATAGTGATATGGCGATATGCATTTAAGGTTCCTCCACGTCTTTTTATGGCGTCATAGGTCCTTTTATCGCTGAATAATGCCCCATTGTCTGGAGGGACCACAGTGTATTGATGCACCATCTACTGAAGGACAACTTGGTTGCTTCCAGGCTTTGGAAATCATGAAAAAGCTGTTATAAACATCCATGTGCAGGTTTTTGTGTGGACACAAGTTTTCACTCTTCGGGTAAATGCCAAGGAGCATAGTTGCTGAATTATATGTAAGAGCATGTTTAGTTTCATGAAGAAACCACCAAGCTGGCTTTCAAAGTGGCTACATTTTTTTGCATTCCCTCCAGCAATGAAGGAGAGCTCTGCTGCTCTGCACATCCTCGCCAGCACTGGGTGTTGTCAACCTTCTGGATTTGGGCGGATCTAGTAGGTGTTTTAATGCATTTTTTTTTTTAAGTATAAGCCAAGGCGGATTTTCAGAGTAAGCACACTTACACAACCAGCATCTGATCAAGGAGTAACACATGACTAGTGTTCCAGACTGTCCCTCATACCCTCTCAGAAATGTAACCACAATTGACTGCAAGTGCCAAAGATCCATTTTGTCTATTTGAACTTTCTATAAATGGAATCGGTGAACATATTCCGTCTTCACTCCTCTGATGCTTGAAGTCTTCTTTTGCTCAATGTTACACTTATGAGACTCATCCCTATTCTTTGTGTGGTTTGTCCACGATCACTGTGCCATTCCATACCAGAATGTACAGAATGTACCAGAATTTATGTGTCACTAGGTGATTTCCAGTTTGGAGCTATTACAAGCGAAGCTGCAACACCCATTTCTGTACACATTTTGTGTCATAGAATACTCATGTATGTGGCCTTTACACTGGATCTCGTCAGACAGTTTTTCACAGTTATTGTAATTCTTTATTACCACTGCCAGTTGCTCTAGACCCTCCTTGATACTTGGTTTTGTGAGACTTTCATGTTAGGTATTCAGGTGGACATATTGTGTTTATTGTGTTTATTTTAATTTTCCCGATGACTAACAAGATTGATCTTCATACATTCTCCTGGCCATTTGGATATCCTCTTTGTGAAAGAGTTGTTTTAAACTCATTTTTTTAAATTGGATTGCTCTCTCTTATTGATTGGCAAGAGTTCTTTATGTATTACAGAGGTGAATCTCGTGCCAATTCTCTGTTTTTCACGTTTCTTCTCCTATTCCGTGGCTTGCCTTTTTGCTCTCTTGATGGTACCTTTTGACAGAAGATCTTAGCTTTGAAGTAGTTCATTTTATCTGTTATTCCTTTTTGACCTTTGTTTTTTATGTCGTGTTTAACGAATATCTGCTTACCCCAAGATATTCTTCTATATTTCCTTCCAAAAGCGTTTTACATTTCACACTTAAATCTATATGTCCCATCTAGGATTGCTCTTTAGATCTAGCATGAGATGGAAGTTAACTTTTTTTTTTTTAACCATGATATATGATTGACTCAACTCCATTTGTTGAAAACTAACCCTTCCTCACTTCAGTACAGTCATATATGAAACAAGTGTATATATGTGAATCCATTTCTGAACTCGGTTTTCTCATTTGTTGGTCTTTTTGGCTATTCTCGCACATTTCTACACTGTCTTCATTATTTGATATTTCAAATTATAGGTCCTCTATCTTTGCTTTTCTTCTTCAGGATCGACATGGCTATTCTTACTACTTTGGATTTTCATACATTCTAGTAATTATATTGTCTTAATCTTTGGACCAATTTGGGAAGAAGTCTTAAATTTCTCTTCATATTATTGTGTTGTTTTCAATTTAGTGTTCTTGTACATCTCTTATTAGATTTATTCCTGGGTATTTACTTCTGAATATGTTTCATTATATAGAGTATTCTAAAATTTGTTTTCTACTTGTTGCACATTTGTATATATATATATACATACATATATGCATATTATATATACACACATATATAATATATAATTGATTTTATTATATTTATCTTGTATCCAGTGACCTTGCTACATTCTTTTTCAATTCTCAGCTTATCTGAAGATTCTTCTAGATTTTCTACATATACATTGTACATGTATATGTATACACTCTGAGTAACATTTTCTACATAAATTCTCAAGTTCTTAGTAATGAGTAATGACAGTTTTATGTCTTTATTTCCAGTCCTTACACTCTTTTTTTTCCTTGTCTTTTTTCCTTGGCTAGGACCTCCAATCAAATGTTGAGTAGAAGTGGTGGGTTTTGACAATCTTGTCTCATTTCCAGTCTCTGGGAGAAAGATTCCAATACTGGACTATGAAGCACGATTTTTCTGGTAAGAATTTTGTAGATACTCTATATCATACTAAGAAAATTGTATTCCTAGGGGTGCTGAGGTGGCTCAGTTGGTGAAGCATCTGACTCTTGATTTCAGCTCAGGGAATGATCTCAGAGTCGTGAGATCAAGCCCCATACTGGGCTCTGTGCTGGGCATGGAGCCTGCTTAAGATTCTCTTTCTCCCTCTCCCTCTGCCCCTCCCTGCCTCCCCCTAGTTGCATGTATTCTCTCTTTCTTTAAAAAAAAATTATATTCCTTGTTTGCTAAGAATTTTTATCATGACTGAGTGTAGAATTTTATTAAATTTTCAGTTTCATTTTTATTAAAATAACTATTTTCTCCTATTAATATGGTAAAATACATTTTTTAAATGTTAAAGTGTCCTTATATTCCCGGAATAAGTTCAACTTCAATATGATGTGCTATTTTCTTATTATGCCATGAAATTTGCTTTGCTAATTTTAAAGATTTTTGCATTTATGTTCATGAGATTAGCTTGTAAGTTTTCTCTCTTTTAATGTCTTTATGAGGATTTAATATCAAGATTATCCTGTCTTTATATGATCAAGTGGGTAATTTCTTCCCTGCCACACATATTTTTGTATGACATCTTTGTCTTATTATTTGTTCTCTAAATATTTGTAAATGTTGATGCTTTCTGAGCCTGGAGAGTTCTTGATGGGAAGATTTGAAATTATAGATTCAATTTTTAAAATCAATATAAGATCATTCAAATTTTATTTCATCTTGTATAGTTTGAGTAATTTTGCTTCTTACTAGGAATTTGTCCATTTTATCTAAATTTTTTAATTATTTGGCATAAGTATGTTTATGAAACTCTTTTATCTTTTAATGTCTATAGAATCAGAATCTATACATTATCTCTTTTTTAAATTGCTGTTATTGATAATTTGTGCCTTCTTTCTTTATATTTTTACCAGTCTTGCCACAAATGTATCATTTTCTAGTCTTTTCAAATAATTAGATTTTGTTAATTCTCTCTATTGTAAGTTCATTTTCCTTTTCATCGATTCTGCTCTTATCTTTACCATTTCTTCCTTCTGCTATAGTTGGGTGTAATTAATTGTTTTTTTCCAACTTTTCAAGATGGATATTTATATCATAGATTTTTCAGATTTCTTCTTTTTTATTTTATTTTTTCTTTTTTTTTAATATATGCACTTCAGGCTATAGGTTTTCTTCTGAGCATAGATTTAGCTGCTCAGAAATCCACACACTTTGATATGTCACATTTTTATGACAAGTCAGTTCAAAATATTTTCAAAATTTTAACTATTTCTATTACTTTATTTTTCTTCTTTATAGCTTGTTGGTTACATGTTCTTTATTGTCCTTATAATAATTATTCTAGAGATTATATTGTTTGAATATAAATTAGTACTTTTGTCACTTGTCAGGCAATATTAGGGCCTTAGAACATTTTAATTTCATTTTCCCACTCCTGATTTTTTTGTTTGTGAAAATAAGGCCAAAAAGGTTGTGCATTTTACTACCATTTTAGACCACACCTGTCACTATTATTATTGCCTTGTTTGTTCAAAATTTAAATATATGTATATTAAATATATGTGTCCACATTCCTTTAACTTATGTACTCTTGTTAATGTATCTGGCATCATGTTCTTTCTGCCTGGATAATACTGTAAAATTTTTAGGAAAATTCCGCTGATAGACTTTCTTTTTTATTTGTTGAAAACATTATTTTAATTTATTTTATTTTTGAAGAATCTTTTTGATGTATACAAAATTCAAGGTTGGCAGTTAGACTCTTTTAGCACTTTAAAGATGTTAATTCATTCACATCTTCTGGCTTCCATAATTTTTGTGATGAAAGCAACCATCAGGAACAGTGTTGCCCCTGTGAGCATAATGCACCCTTGTCATCTTTCTGCTTTAAGGTTTTTCTCTGCTTTTCAACAGTTTTAGCATGATGTATCTGGGTGTGGTTGGTTTTGTTATCCAGTTATGCTTGAGTCTCCTAATGCTTCTTGAATATATAGCTTGATATCTTTAATCATTTTTGGGAAGTGGCTGCCATTATCCCTTCCAACATCGCTTATACCCCATTCTCTCCTCCATTTCTGGGACTCCAGTCATGCATACATTAGCCTTTTCCCTGTGTCCCATACATCTTTTCTTCTCTTCTCAGTACTTACCCCTATATTTGCAGCATGGATGCATTCTATTCATTTATCTTCTACTTTATAATCTTTTCTTGCCAAGTTCAATCTTCTGCTAGGCACAAAGATGTCTTAATCTTCTCATTTTGTATTTCTGTAGTTTTTATTTAATCCCTTTTTATGTATTCTGATTCTCTGGTGAAATTCTCCATATTTTCACTATTTTCTTCACTATATTAGTCACAGTTAGGTCAAAGTGCATACCTGAGAACTCCAATAATTAGATCAAGTCATTTGCCTGTGCTATAGCTTTTTTTTTTTCTCTTGGTCTTGTTTTTTTAGTAGCTTAGTAATTGTTGTTGAATGCCAGATATAGTGTATGAAACACTAGATGGCTCACTATCCTCTGACGTCCGTTAGAATGGAGCATATCATCCTAATAAAAAAAATAACTGAGTTGTTTCCAGCCCAATTCACAGTTTTTATCATCTATCTCACTTTTTTTCATTTTCAATTTAAGGGTGTAGTTCTCCAAAAATCCCAAATGAGACCCTGCATGTTTCATAGTCTCTCCTATTTGGTAGGTTCAGAAAGTTTGTTTTTGCTTGGCCAAACATCATGGTCTGTGATCCAGTCAGTTTCTATTTGCTTTCTTAGCTTTTTTTTCTGCACAGACTAAGAATTTGGCAAATACTTCAAGTAGAAAACCATGAATATTGAACTTACCTCCTTGCATCCTCTTTCTTCCTGGCATCTTGGTTCTGCTTAGGCATCCTTGAGTTCCAGCTTTTCTGGTACTCTTACTTCTATAAGAGTACTCTTCTATAAGAATACCAGAAGCTCTGACATCCGCCCTGCCTCTTAATCCTAGCCCGCATACCAGATTCTTAGATTTTGCTTTAAATCAAGAATCTGCAATAGTCCTGGGGGAAAAGTATGGCTCATAGCAGATCAACTCACTTCTCTGAAGTTTCTTCCTCTTTAGGGTCATGATTCAAGTCCTGGTCCCCTCAGCAGCCCTCTACTGCCTTTAAAAGAAATAGTTGTACCAGGTGCTAGATATCCATCTCTCCCCCCCCCCCACTCTCTCTCTCTCTCTCCATCTTTTTTCTCTATCATCTATCAGTATCTTTCTTTCATCTTTACCTTATCCATTTATATTCTATCATCTATTGATCCTTTGTCATCTAATCTCTATTATATCTATCTATCTATCTATCTATCTATCATCATCATCTATCTATTTCTAGATAGAAATCTATCTATCTTCATTGATCTTTTATAATTGTTCTTGGTAGGACCATTTATCCAAGCTAGGGCTCTTCACTCAGTTGTTACTAGAATCCCCTCACCCATATTCCCATCAAATGATCAACAACATAACATCATCATCGGTTTGGAGACAGAAGAAATGCCACAGTACAGGTAAAACCGTATTTCCCAAGTGCTTTCCAGAGAACAGAAATTATTCAGGACACTGCTCAAAAAAACTTAAACACACTTACATAAGTTTGGGAGACTTTGTAAATAATACCCTCTTTTTGATGATTTACCACACATGTTATACATGAAGAGTTCTGAGGGGTCATGGTGGTAAAGAAAACAGGATAATACTTTTTAACATATTACTTCCTGCTCCTATTGATCATGGAAAGCTTTTTAAAGTTCCCAATGCAATCACAAATGCACTTTGAGAAATATGATGAATATTATAGCTATCCTGAAACCCTGGAGAAATGGAATGGCAGAAGGATCTACTAATAGTTACAAGATCCAGGTTCCCAGGGCCAACTTAGAGGGGACAGAACCATCCATTGAGCAGCCTGGGACAGTCTGGAGTCAGTATGGAAGAGGAGGTCTGAGAAGAAATGTCAAAGAACACAACCTGCTTAAGGCCAAAAGTTTGAATGACATCGAGGAATGTTTCTCGGTTTGCACAGTGGCATGAGTGAGTTTTTAATGGTTATGTATGGTTATAATTATAGGGATTGTAAGTTGCTCTTGTGTAGTACCTGAGCATTATCTTTGGATGGACTTCTCTCATTTGTTTTGAGATAATGTAAGTAAAACATTTAGCATGGCACCTGACATTTAATAAGGAACCAATAAATGTTGAATATCATTTTAGTTCCAAACTATTCTTGATACTTTCCAATCTCATAGCTTTTTCCCCTCTAATCTTCACTATCCTGGGGAATAACCTTAATGTTCAGCTTACACCTTACATCTCATCTCTAAATAAACATGAGCATCTCATAGAATCCTTGTCAACATACTTCCCTGAAGATTTCTTGGATTAATCCTCTTCCTTCTGGTCTCCTTGAATTATATATTATTATTATTATAAAGAAGTAGGTAGGCTGGGGATTTACTATGAAATTAGTAAACAGTGATTGATTAGCTTTCCTGCAAAGCACACTACCATGATTTCACTGAATCCCTAGCAAATCTAAAACAGATATCCAGCAAAACAACAGAGCAATGCTGAAAAGGAAAAGAACAAGTGCATACAGTAAAATAAAAGGGATCTCTTAGAAAGACGCAGCACAGGTTGCAAAGCAATAAGCTCTACAATCCTGTTGCACACATCACTCCTTTGATGGCTCAACAACAGCAGGATGCGTCTCTCCATCTTGTCTTCAGCATGGTCCAGCATTCAAGCACCCACTCACCCCTTATCACCATCGAGTGAGCATCACAGTGTCTCAGGCACTGTTCCAGGTCCTGGGGGTATTTGTCAGCCAGGAGTGAACAGCACAAGGCAAAACTCTGCCTTCCTGGCTTTCACACATTCTACTTCGGGGAAATGGGAAATACACAGGGTAAGTAAGTTCGATGCACAATTTTAGGTGGTGATGAAGTGCAAAGAGAGTGTGATGAAGAAGGGAAGGGAATATAGATAGGGTGGGACGGTGGGGGGAAGGCCTCTTTGTGAAGACAGTATTTGAGTAAAGGCTTGAAGGAGGCCCCCATGTGAACTGCAGAGTCTGAGGCAGAGCGTTATAGCAGAGAGACAGGAGGGCAAGCACAGAGGCCTTTCTGTGGCTAGCTGGAGGCAGCCAGCACCTCTTCCCAATTCTGTGCTCAGTGATACCATGTCGGTGGGTGAAGATCGGCCATGGTGGGAGTATTTACACCCAGGATATCAGTAAATGTTACAGATCAGCCCCTGACCCCCACCCTGTGTCCTGGCCAGTCTGGTGGGAGGAGATTGGGCAATAGGGAGAGAGCAGAAGACAAAGTCAGCAGGGTAATAAGATAGCCAGTGGTGTGAATCCTGAAAGCCATTAGTGGCAAGCAGAAGAATGGTTCTAAATATGTACAAGTTCTAAACACCAAGCATGGGTCACCTGGATGGCTCAGTGGTTGAGCGTCTGCCTTCGGCTCAGGGCATGATGCTGGGGTCTTGGGATCAAGTCCCGCATCACGCTCCCCGCAAGAAGCCTGCTTCTCCCTCTGCCTGTGTCTCTGCCTCTCTTTGTGTCTCTCATGAATAAATAAATAAAATCTTTAAAATAAAATAAGCCCCACAACCTATGTCCATGAAACATGTTACCTCGTATGGCAAAAGGAACTCTGCAGATATCATCCAGTTAAGGATCTTGAGAATGTCCTGGATTATCAGGTGGTCCCGATGTCCTGGTCAGTGGAAGAGAGACACAGGAGTGTCAGAGGAGGGCAGCCCCGGTGGCGCAGTGGTTTAGCGCCGCCTGCAGCCCAGGGCATGATCCTGGAGACCCGGGATCAAGTCCTGCGTCGGGCTCCCTGCATGGAGCCCGCTTCTCCCTCTGCCTGTTTCTCTCTCTCTCTCTCTCTCTCTCTCTCTCTGAATGAATGAATAAATAAATCTTTAAAAAAAACAAAAAAAAAAAACAAAACAAAACAAAAAAACAAGGAGTGTCAGAGGAGGTGGGTGTGGAAGGAGGCTTTGGTGCAAGCACCTCTCAGTGTGGCTGGAAAGGGCACAGCAACAGATCCTTCCCCGGAGCCTCCGGAAGGACCGGGACCCCGCCGACACCTTGAGTCTCATGACCCCATGAGACTGTTTTAGGATTTCAGACCTCCAGGACTGTAAGATAACAAACTCGTGTTGTCTAAGCCTCTGATGGTGTGATAACTTGCTACAACAGCAGCAGGAAGCTACTACATCACTACCAGACTTAGGCTCTACTGCAATGGGTGGGAAGGCCTCAGAGAAGTTTGAGGGAGGACAGAGGCTCTCTGACCTGCATTTTAACAGGTTCCAGCTGCTGAGCTGAGGCAGAAAGAGGGGCAGCAGGTGGAGGGTTGCAGTCATCGGGCAGGGCAGCTGGAGCTGGAGAAGCAGCAGCTAGATTTCCATGCACTTTGAAGGCCGTGCCAACTAGGATTGCTAGCAGATTGGCTGTGGAGTGAGCAAAGGAGTCTAGTCGAGGCTGATGCTGATGTGTTTGGCCTGGGCCAGGAGGGGAGGCTGATACCAGAAAGGGAGGGTGGAGGGACCCCCAGGTTTGAGGGATGAGGGGTTTGAGAGTCCTCCTTACATGTAAATGTACTATTAGGAAGGACGGACCAGGAAAGGAAGCCGCCAACAGAGGAGGCTCAGACACTTAAGGGGAGGGAGCATAATGCTTTTGGTTGGACTCCCTTCATCAGGATGGGGTGAGAGGGAGTGGACTGGGTTGGGTGACTGGCCAGTCCCAGAGCTGATGGCTGCGCTGGGTTTGCTGTGATCAGCGCCACCGAAGATCCCCTCCTCCGAGCAGGTGAGCTCCACTGTGTTGGCTAAAACTGGCAGAAGGGCTGTAAACAAAGATAATGATAAATAGCTGTATATCACATGTGGGGAGTAGTCTATCGTGGTGCCCTCGCGATCAGTGCTAGGCCTGGCTTTATTTAACATCTCTGCTAATTATGTGCAGGAGAAGGTAAAGACTTGTTAATTACATTCACAGATTAGACAAAATTGGGAGGTGTTGAGAAGACCGGCACAGACAGCGAAATCATTCAAAGAGCCCAGAAATATGGACAAGAAATAAAATGAGACTCGGTGAGCAAAATTGCAGGAAGATTTAACCAGAGGATATTAATCCAAAACATTGGAATTCAATGGGCAGTAACAGCCAGGAAAGTAGAAATGCTAAAAAAGGCCTATGGGTAATGTCGGACAACAAATTAATTATAATTCTACTGTGCAATTCTGGAGCAAAACGGTCCAGTGTGATTTCGCCTCGTACTTACAGGCCTCATTAGCCTGGGATGGGAACTCGTAATCTTTCTCTTTCTCTCCTTCTCTGTGTGTGTGTGCACACACACGCACACATGCACTCAAACAAGCACACGCACACACATACACGTTTGCTTCAACCCACCTCATCTGGAATGCTTCTGCTGCCAGGGAGACTCAAGAGTAGAGAGTGATAGAGCTTCGAAGAAGCCTCTGACCTTGTTCCCCAAAGTCCCTTCTCCAGGGAGGAGCACCACTGTCCTCAGGAGGGAGCGCTGGTGCCCAGGTGGGGGCCACTGAGGCTTGGCAGAGGCCCGGGTTCAGAAGAGCAGGCTGCTCGGTCCTGCTCGCTGTCTGGGTGAGGACATCCAGCTGTCGAGGCTGGGGCTGGGGCATTGTGCCGAATCCTTGATATAAAATCCTTTGTGAACTAATTTTTGCAGTGGGCTGAGATGGCAGTATTATTCTCAGCCCCCTTCAAAACAGTGAATTTGCCCCAGATCACAAGGCCAGATAGCAGCGGAGCCATGGAGATGAAGTCCAGAGCGAGAGCTTGTAACCGCTACAGAATACAGCCTTCCAGAGGGTGAAATGAGGAACAAGTGTTTTCTTTTTATTCAACCCTATTTCCTTGCTGCACATGAAGTAACTGTCGGTGCCGGGAACCCAGCAAATGCCCCAGCAGGAGCCTCCACCATGAGCATCTCCAGGCTTTCTTCACTGTGTGGCCTCCATCATTAAAATAAATTTGTAGGCCCCGCGATGAAGGTGAATTTACTTGTTAATTATATGTGTGTACCGCTGCCCTTCTGGCTCATGTGTGTTATACAACTTACCCCAAAATAGCAACTTTAAATACAGTGGAGCTTAACCATTTTCTTTTCATTGACCAGTGAGGATTGCAGACGTGCTGCTCACGTTGGAGCCCTGGCTCAGGGAAGAATTTCCATGTCAACAAGAAAGCGCAGGTGCAAGGATTGAATAGTGTTGCCCCAAAGTTCAAGTCTACCTGGAAAGTCAGAAGGTGACCTGATTGGAAATAGTCTTGGCAGATGTAATCCATTAAGATGTGGCCTATCCTAGGCTAGGGTGAGCCCTAGATCCAACAACTGACGTTCTCACAGGAGGAGAAGACACAGACACACGGAGAAGGCCAGAGGATGCTGGAGCCAGAGACTGGGGGACACAGCCTCGAGCCAGGGCCTGCCAATGAATACCAGGAGCCTCCAGGAGCCGGAAGAGGCAGGGAAGGATGATTCCTTAGAGCTTCTGGAGGAAGCACGGCCCTGTCAACACATTGATTCCAGACTTCTAGAACCAGGGGAGAACAAATTTCTGTTATTTTCAGCCCCCAAGTGTTTGGTACTTTGCGACAGCAGCTCCAGGAAACTAACAGAGCTCCAGGAGGGCAGGAACCTTACCCGAGCGAGACCATTATACCCAGTGCCGTGCTGTTGGCCTAATGGGAACCCAGCAGAGTTCTAGGAGCCAAGCCCACCCTTCTAACAGGATGGGAACCCGAAGCCCGGAGCTCAGGAGCCTCCACCCAGACCTTTCCCTGCCCAGCGCTCCCAGCCTGGACCCCTTCCCTGCCCAGCGCAGATGGAGCCTGCTGCCCCTCTGAGTGGCCCACTCCCCTGCGTCCCACGTGTGTCCTCCAGCCCTCTTTTCCAACAAGCAAGCTAATCCTCTTGATTCTTCCACTCAAATGTCTCTGATCGGCCCACACTGCCCCTACTCCCAGTCCCTAGGGAGGACCTTCCCGCTTCCTGCTGGAACTATTACCATCATCTCCTTCCTGCCCCCTTACCCCAAGCTGCAATCCACCCTCATGTCACAGGCACAATTTCTCTAAAATGCAAATCTACTCAGGCCCCAGTTTCAAATCCTCTAGAGTCTTGGCACCTGTGGCTTTTCCAGTTCCCTTATGGGTTCTGGGGACAGACAGGGTCCCGTGCCAATCTTCTTGAGGGCTGCAGGCTGGCAGATGGAGGGCCAGAAGTGGGTAAACTGAGCAAGGTGTAGGGACATACCCAGGCACCGCTAACCCCGCCCACAAGGCCACACAGCCTCTGAGAGGCGACGGTGTCCCCTCAGCGCTGGTGGAAGGGTGACGAGTGTGGACCAGGCTCCAGGCGCTCCCAGACCCTGGCTCCTGGGGGAGGCCAGGCTGGGGCCCCATTGGGGGGCTGCTGTCAGCCTGTGTGCCTTCACTAGCCCATGCCCCTGCAAGCCCCAGGCTGAGGGCATGAGGGGCCACCTTGCAGCCCCCCGTAGGGTCATCCTGGGTGCCCCGGTCCACCTATAGCACTCCAACTTCCGCCGACACCTGCTCCACAGGAAGCCGGTCCTTCCTGTGCAGTTGGAGCCAGTGACAGAGGCTTCATAGACTCGAGCTGAGGCTGCGACCAGGGAGGATCCGGAGGGCCCCCCGGGTGGCCGGGGTGGGCTGGGCTCATCCCACCTCCCCTCTCTGCAGGCCCTGCAGCTGGGACAGAGGACAGGCTGCCAGGTCAGAACAGGAGGCAGCAGGGCACACGGCATTCGTCCCTCATTTCAAAGTCACAGCATGGAGATCCTGGCCGACCTGGCGGGGGAAGTCTCTGGGAGGAAGAGTTTTGATTGCTGACTTTTTTCCCCCCCACAGTTTCAGCATTGTAGGGGATATTAGCCTGGGGCTACCGGGTGATCACTTCATTTGTATATTCTTCTTTTGTATTATTGTTTGTTGGTTAGTTCCGTGGATACGTCCAAATGTGGGCCAGCAGCCAACCTTCGGAAAATGCAAACAGTCTCCTAATTCCTGGAGACTATTTCTCACCAAGATTAGGAAGCCTTGCTGGAGAGCCTGCAGCATCTTGAAAGAAGCAAGAACAGATTTTATTGAGGAATACCAGCATCGGAGATGGAACAAAAGGATGGACGCGGTGAACAGATGGGAGGGTGTTTAGCGAAGACTCATGATCTATGTGAACGGTGCAGGCTGGGACCTCCCTTCTTTTTGTTTTTGATGCATCAGGGTATGATATGATCTGATATGACAGACATGTCAAAAATTTAGGGGAAAATAAAACCTGGGTTTTTTTTTTTTTTGAAACATCAAACTATTGCTATCAATAGGAACAGCAACTGTTCAAAAATTTGTTTCAGAACTGCCAAGAAGTGAGCGTTCATGGAAAAAAAAAAGTATTTTTCCCTGCTGTTTGCAAGGTGGACACAAATGCAAGCGGTAGGAGGTTGACAACTTGACACATGTCTAATAAATCTAAAGCATAAAAAGTCAACAATTCACTGTTCAAGAAAGCATTACCGGAATAAAAAGTGCTATGCGGAGAAAGAATAACCATTAAAAAATAGATTTTCTGAATTCAGTAAGTGATTTAGCCCTCAGAGCGCCAGTCTTCAAAACAAGGAAGCTTTTTCTTTCTCCCTGTAAGAGAGAGAGAGAGAGAAAGAGAGAGAGAGAGAGAGAGGAGCGATGCGGCGCTCGGAACGAGGGCCCTGCTGCATCTGAAATGAACCAGGTGAAGCGGCAGCTCCCAGCGAGCAGGTGTTAGAGGCTCGGAGGGCTGGTGACAGGGGTCAGAGAGCGGGGACTTTCAGATTGCGGTTGTTCTGCTGCTCCACGCAGAAGTGGGCTTGATTTGACACGTCAGTCCAGTTACAGGGAATTCACAGACCGCAGTCCATGCCAAGCAGATTGGGCCACCCCTGGCACGCGCGAGGCTGGCCGAGAGGAGGCCTGTGGGCAGCCGTCCCTGTTGTCCCCGTGCCGACCACGGGGACAGAGAGGGGACAGAGTGCCACTGGGGCGCAGGAGCCCAGCCGGAGAAGCCGAGTTCTTCAGAAGTACAAGGCAAAGAATGAACCATGTGGCTAATATCACCGTAATTAAGGATTCTGTTCCCACCATTTGCTTTTTGAGCTCCTGATCCTTTCGTTCCAACCACGATGAGGTTGATGGAGAGGAAGATTTTATTGATTGATTGATTGATTGATTTAAAAGATTTTATTTATTTATTCATGAAAGACCCAGAGAGAGACAGAGACACAGGCAGAGGGAGAAGCAGGCTCCATGCAGAGAACCTGATGTGGGACTTGATCCCGGGGCCCTGGGATCACACCCTGAGCTGAAGGCAGACACTCAACTGCTGAGCCACCCAGGCGTCCCGGGAGGAAGATTTTAAATGAGTATGAAAACTAATGGTAATCCTCACACGAGTCTTATGTAAACAAAAATATCAACATTAAAGTGATGAATCCTAATTTGCGCCAGGGAGCTAAAATCTCTATCTTTCTGAATTAGAGGAATATAGATATACGGCACCGGATAGCGTCTATGTGCAGTTCAGAAAACTGACACGGTCTCTCCAATTTATAGGGAAATTGACATAATTTTGCAAAAATGCAAAACCATTTGTGAACTGGGTTTTGCATAATGGGATTAATTTGGTCGACTGTCATATCCACTATGCTGCAAAATGCAAGTTAATCACAACATCATTCTGAGTTTTTTAAGGGAAGAAAGGAAGAAAGGAAAGGCATTTTTCCTTCCCCTCCTCTGACTATCTTTTCATTAAGAGAAAATACCCGCTTTTCTAGTCTGCACCTTAGGTAGCTTTAAGAAACAATGCTAGATGAATTTTGCAATGGACGCCTTCGTGAACTGAGCCCAGTTGGCCTACCTCCAATGAGAAAAATTAACAGCTTTCATAGAAGCATGAAAAATTGCTTCCAAGGAAAGTCCATACCGTTTGCTTTGCGTATATGTGCGTTTGCTCAGAATTATGCTGCACAATAGGGCTGAGGTTGTATTATACACATTTTGTTAGCACACTCAATTACTTAGTGCCATTATTGTGAACCCTTTTTCCATCAACAAACAGGAGCCTGATTATCTTGAAAAGAAGGTACAATATGTGGCTATGCTCCTCAAAAAAGCTAAGTTAAGCCATGGCAACACAAACCGCAGTCTCTGTGGCTAAACACACGAGTTATATCTTCTTCTGAGTACATGCACAGCAGCAGGAGACTGGGGTCTGCCTACTGGGGTCACATAGGGGCCCTGCTGACCATGCTCCATCAAACACAGGCTCCGTTGAGGGCCCAGCCAGGACAAAGGGAGCAAAGGAGCCCAGTGAGTGCCCCAGTCCTTCCTTTCCCCTTTCATTGTTGACCATATTTCATTTCCCCAAAGCAAGTCCCGTGACTGCACCTACCTTTGGGGCAGTAGGGAGGACCAGATCTGTCAACAGGTTGCAAATGCCATAGCCATGTTTGGAGTTTTTCTGTATTTGCCCATCACTGTAAGGCTTGGTGACGAATTTGCTCAATGTGTCTTCTCCAGGTGGTAGGAATTGGCGTGATGGAGAGGGTTCTCCTCCCCAGGGAGAAGGATTGGGCACAGATGTCATTTAGTCTCAAATCAACTCAACCCAACAATGACCAAGAGCCCACCCCAGGCTGGATGCTCTAGAGGATAAAGTGATGAGGAAGACTCTCATCTGGTCTGAAGGCAATGACGGAAGAATGGCAGTAGGAGTAAGAGGCGAACTCCAAAACTCAACACAAAGCAAAATATCTGAGCCTGATGTGTTGGGAGCAAAACTTAGGAAGGCTTCCCAGGAAGAGGCATTTATACTGAGTCCTGAAGGGGTCCAACAGATGGGAGAAGTGGGGGTACAGCATGAACAAAGGCATGGCTGGGAGACAGCGAGTGGTCCAGCTTTGGAAGAGCTCCAGAGGTTGGTGGAGGAAACTGGTGCTGGGTTGCAGGAAACTGGTGCTGTCCTGGAAGTTGGCATCGGGGCATTTATATTCGCTTTGGCAGTCTGGGCAAGAATGGCTCCAGGTGTCTCCCTTGCATCACCCTGGGTCTGTAGGGACATGTATAGGTTGTCTGTGCCAGAGTAGCATTCTAAATAAGGCAGTGCGCACCGGAGTCAGGTCCTCATTCTGAAGTGTGTCAGCTGTGTCACTCTGCAGTAGCACTTGACCTCCCTCAGCCTGTTTTCTCATCTGTGTGGGTTTGACAATGTCTATGTGGTATGGTTGTGCAGAGAGTTCAAGAAGATAATGTCCGAACTTCCTAGCATGTGATACTTGTTCCATGAGAAGCAATTGTTGCTGATATAATTTTGTCATTCTGTTTTAAGGACAGAAACTGCTTATTAACTATATGGACCCGTAGGAGGGCTGGTCAGCTGATAGTAATTCACCCCGTGGCCTTGTGTGTCCCATTCCCCTGCCCTTCCAGCTGTGGCTGATTTACCCGTGGGTAGAGATGCCTCACTCGTGGGTCACATGTCTCTTTTTTCCAGACTCTGAAACTTGGACAGGAGGAGTCCCGTGGAGCGACATCACCAGGATGCCGTGTCCCAGGGGAGCCGCCAGAGGCCAAGCCTCAGTTGCTTGGCTGGCCCTGGGTTCTGCAAACCACCCTGAAGTCCTTTAGCAGGTTTCACTGTATAGTTAGGACTGTTGGAGTGGCCTTGGAGGCTAGCCTCCCTAGTAACCTTGGCCAACAAAACAGGCTTCTAATGCAAAGGGCTCTTGTTCTGAAAAGGACTTCCAAGGAAAAATGGCTCATGATCAACTTGAATCCTTTGATTTAAATAATCATCACTGGTTAATAATGCCACAGAGTAGGCCTCAGCAGGAGTGCTCCCTAGGCATGTGAGCGAGCAGGAGGAAGAGCCTCCAACCACAGAAAAGCACCACAGGACATGAGGTGCCAACAGCACCCACACTATATGAGCATCTCTAGGCATGGGTGCTCTGACTCTGAAGGTTTGTTGTGCTGCTATGCCTGGATGGACCCACCTCAATACTGCTTTTCAGGGAAGCCCCCAGTTGTGGTGCTGAGCTCTGGTCCAGGGAAGGTGAGAAACTGACTTCCTGCCCTCATTTCAAGCCTGTCTTGTGTCCCTGGGGTTGGGGTGGAGGACAGGAAGCCGTATCCATGTTTATGACTTGCCATGTGCTGTGCTAAGCTTGTCCACCTATTTCTGATTTCACGGGCAGTGATCTTATTGCAACCCCACCTATAGGTAGAAGAGAGATTCAGCCCCTTGCTTGGGGTTGCCAGCTAGGAAGGGATGGATGCAGCCTGGGTGCCAGTCTTGGCCTCTGGGACTCTAACAGTCTGAGCAGTGGGCAGGTACTCCTCAAGGGATTAAGGAGAAAGCAGAAATAAAGATAAGGGAGAGGCAGGCACTCCTCACCCCCCACATAACGAACAATAAAAGGAATCAGCCTCTCAAAAGTTCTTTCAAATATTTAGCCCCACCCACCTTGATAAGGTTCCATGCTGTTTCTGGAATGTGCAGGGGTACCCTGTATCCATATGCTTGATGCAAAGGTGTTAACCCCAAGATTAGGAGACCATCAAATCTTTTTTTAAATATTTTTAATTTATTTGAAAGAGAGAGAGGGAGTGAGAGAGAGCGCATGAGTGGTGGGGAGGAGCAGAGGGAGAGAGAGAAGCAGACCCCATGCTGTGCAGGGAACCCAATATGGGGCTTGATCCCAGGACCCTGAGATCATGACCTGAGCTGAAGGCAGACACTTAACCAACTGAGCCACCCAGGTGCCCCAAGAGTAGCAAGGGCTTGACTGACAGAGCTTTTAAAATACTGATGCCTGGTCCTGTCTCAGGAGATTCTGGTCACTGATCCTGGTTGCAACCTAAACGTGCAGAGTTTTGAAAGCTCCCCAGCCCTGTAGCAGTGAGCACACCCAGCACCCAGATTGTGGTTGCTAATACCCTTCTCCAGTGACAAGAAACTGGGGTCTGTGGCAGAAGGGTCAATCATAGAACAGGGACAAGCAATATGAGACTTAAGCATCTTGTAGTGCCAGGGAGTAAGGAAGTGCTAAAAGACAAAACCAAAGCCATTGTGCTGCCATGATGGGGATATGTCAAGAGGACACAGAAGCAATGGAAGGCTAACACATATGGGCAACAGCATGAATGAAGCTGTGTTGGAACATAACTTGAAGTCTAAACCATGTCCATTTTGCTATAAATAAATGATAAATACATGAGTGAAGGAGAAGAGATAAGTCTTCTGTGCAGAATTTCAAATAATTTGTGTGAAACCCCCCCCCTTGAAGAGGTTGAACTTAGTTCTCTGCTCCTCAAGCATAGTGGGCTGCTCATAGGGGAGTCCTGCCCCCAAGGACAGTACAGAAATGGGAAGAAGTGCAACCTGACGGTGGAGAACCCTGACCGACACCTCCTTGGCCAGGTGATCACATTTAACATCAACAATAGTCATGCGCCCCTGATGGGGCTTCTGTGGCCTTGCTCTAGTAACCCCATAAATGCCGTCTCAGCCTATTCACTGCTCTCACAAAGTACATGGGCCTGGTGGCTTGTGAACAGCAAACAAGTATTGCTCAGTTCCAGAGCCCAGAAATCCAAGATCAGGGTGCCAGCATGGTCCAGCGAGGGCCCTGTCTCCCAGTTTGCAGACTGCTGACTCAGTGCTGTGTCCCTGCCGAGTGGGGAGAGGAGCTAGCTCACTCTGAGCCTTTATCTTACAAGGGCACCAATCCCATAGATAAGGGCTCTACCCTCCTTCTCTGATCACTGTCCTAAGGCCCCACCTGCAAGTAAGACCATGCTGGGGATTAGACTACAAAATGGGAGTCTGGGGGGTGAGGGGGAGACATGCCGCCCCTAACAGCACCCATAAAAAAACCATCAAACTCAAACTGAGAGACATTCTACAAAATACATAACCTGTCTTCCTCAAAGCCGTCAAGGTCATTAATCACCAGAAAACCCAAGAACCTGTCTCAGCCAAGAGGAGCCTAAAGAGACGTGATGACTGAATGTAATGTGGGGTCCTGGATGCAATCAGGGAACCGAAAAATGTGGAAGCTGAGGAAATCTGAATAATCTATAGACTTCTGTTCATAATAATGCATCGATATTGGTTCATTAACTGCGACAAATGCAACCACGGTAACAGAAGAGGCTACCAGCAGGGAAACTGGGTGTGTGGTATCTGGGAATTCTGTACTGGCTTTGTAATTTTTCTATAAATCCAATTATTCTAAAATTAAAAGTTTATTAGGAAAAAAAATGCCACTCGGGGGTGGATCTCACTGTACGGTTGTCAGAGATTGTGTGCAGCGGCCCCGCCACACAGAGCACGTGCAGCATCACCAGGCCCCTTCGCTAGGTGCTCCTACCGGATAGAAACGATCCGCATGGGAGGCGAGGACGGCTGTCTGGGGGCACCGAGAAGGGAGGCCCGCCCGCTCACTGCGGTCCAGCAGCACCCCCGCCTCCCCGCTCTGTGGGCCCCGGTAGGGCTCCCTTTGCACAGGAGGGTCCCTAGGCAGGGCAAACGAACACCTGGTCCCTCTCTGCACTTCTGCCCTGACTCAAGAGCAGACCGCGCAGATGGGTGTTCGCGGTCCTGGGGGGCCGGCTGCCCCCAGTTGAAACTCAGGGCTGGTCCCTCCCTCCCAGGACATGGTGCTGGGCTCACAGAGCAGGTCAGGCTGCCCCAGCCTGGGATGGGGGTGCCAAGGCCAGCCGGGAGCCTCTGCTGCTCCTCCCCTGCTCCTCCTAGATGTCCCTTGGCCCAGGAGGTGGCCCAGGGCAGGACCAAGGTGGGGCAAGGAAAGGACCTCCTTGTCCACCCTGAGCCAGCCCCCCGGGGCTTTGTTTGGAGCCAAGGTGTTGCCTTTCCGGGTCTTTGTCTGCAAGCCATGAGCTATGCGGCAAGTGAGCCATCGCCACGGGGTCAGGGTGACCCTCCACGTCCACACTGCATCCCACCGGGTCCCTGCAGGAGCGGCCAGACCCCAGGGCCCCCCACCCACTGGGCGCCCGCCTCGCACCCCCACGGAGATGGAGTCTGGAGTCGGGTCTGGAGTCGGTGCCGGGAACTTGCGTAGAGGACTCCCAGACTTGTTGCTAGGAAACCGCGGGGAGTAACCTTTGTGATCTCACATATGCTTAACATAATAATAAATAATGGTTAACACGATAATAAATAAACAAGTAACAATAATTATAACACGCCCCAAGCCTGTTGTTTCTCCAAAATTAATTTATGATGAATTACGACTCAAATTCCGTGGAACACGAGCATGGGGAGACGGGAGGGGCTTATTTTATTGGCCATGGGGCTCAGAAGGGGGTTCCACTCGGCCTCCCCTGGACACGGAACTCTTCCCCGGCCTTTGGGGACCCATGGGAGGCACCCAGAAAGGGCTCGTCTCCCCGCCTGTGCCCCTCACACCTCTCTCCCCTGCCTGGTACAGTTAAGTTTTTTAGCTACTTTACTTGCATTTCTAATTCAGTTATTCTTCTGAAATTTATTCAAAGGATTTATGCTTATGAAATTATAATATAATGCTGCCTATATGCCAATGAGCTGGAGGCAAAGAAAATAATTTTCTTCAATTTACAGTTATGAGGCTGGAGGAAAATGATGCCTTCTTATCACCTCTTTCTCTCTGTGTGTCTTGGTATTTTTTTAAGTCTTCAGAAGGCAGGAGCTGATGATGAATCCTTAAGCAGATCACACTGATAATTGTATTACAGAACTGTCAGCTCCGTGCACGCCGTCCACCGCCCGTCGCCAGTCACTCGAGCTGGTGGTGTCACCCTTCTCGTCTCAGAAACTCAGCCCCAGTAACGCCAACTCGCCGGGGATGTTGTTAAATCGTCTGAGAGGATTGTTAGATCGAAGGGGAATTTATAGGATGACACTCTGTAACAATTAATCAGGAGCTGCTGATAAAGTTAGGTTGGTTCTTTTGTTCCCACACCCTCCTCAAAATACCTATGTGTGTACGTGTGTGTATAGACGTATAATCATAATAATATGCGGCCCTTGTACCAATTGTCAAATGGCTCATTTTGTCACTCCGTTTGATTAATGGACCCTTTGGAGTCCCCAAAAAGTCCTAGTAATACAAATAAAAAGAATCATAAATATTGAATAAGCTCACAGCACAGTTAACCTTGACTACATTTTGGGACATTCTTGGAGAAAGTTTGCTATACAGAAAATAAATTGCTGTGGGGATTAAAAAAATATGCGCGCTCACACCAAATTGGAGATTTTGGAGAATGTCACCTCTCTCACCTTGTCACTCTTATTAATCTGGTGTGATTAATTAGTTTAGTTAGCTTTACAACCAGGCCAGCAAAGTGCCGGGCGGCGAGTGCTCTTCTCTGGGGCGGGGGGAGCCGTGCCCAGCCCACCGGAGGGATTCAGGGGTGAGGAGGGGCTGGGGCTCTTTTGGACGATGGTGGCATCACCCATGTGGCATGAGACTGGGGGATGTGCGTGGGCCATTTCAGGTGTCATGTATGGGCAAGAGCCTGGGGTTGGGCTGGGAGCTCTCAGATGCTTTTGTACATACCCTGTGTGTGTGGGTTCTTCTACTGAAGGTGTTTGGTTTCCTGAGACTGACATCGCCCCTGCTAGCCAGGAAGGAGACTTTGAAACACCCCCTTACGTCCTAATCACAGATAGGACCAGTCCGTTGACCCAGAACAGTGACTCGAGCTAGGCTATAATGATTGGCAGGGTTTCCTTCAGCCTCTGGCCCATGCTGAAGAGCTGGGTGGAAGCAGAGACCTGGATCTGCTTCGATAGCATGTGAGCGGTGCACGCGTAGGCACGGGTGTCATTGCCCTGCTGGGCTTTCTCACCTGTACACTGGGCATTCCCACCTCAGAGGATGGTTATAGGATGAAACGAAACAAAGGGAGAAAAAAACCACGGCATTTTGTCCAGCATATAAAAAAAAAAAAAATACTCTATCGCAAGTAGAATCATGTCTCCCCAAAGAGATGTGTTGATGTCCTAACCCCTGGTGCCTACCTGCGGATGTGACGTATTAGATCTTGGCTCACGTAACTGAGTTGGAATGAGGTTATAATGGGGTCGGGTGGGCCCTAAGCCAACGACTGGCGTCCTTATAAGGAGAAGGAAATGTGGACCCAGGTTACCCAGGAGAAGCCGTGTGGCCACAGAAGTGGATGTTGGAGTGATGTATCTCTTTTTTTTTTTAAAAATAAATTTATTTTTTATTGGTGTTTAATTTGTCAACATACAGAATAACACCCGGTGCTCATCCCGTCAAGTGCCCACCTCAGTGCCCGCCACCCAGTCACCCCCACCCCCGCCCTCCTCCCCTTCTACCACCCCTAGTTCGTTTCCCAGAGTTAGGAGTCTTTATGTTCTGTCTCCCTTTCTGATATTTCCACCCACTTCTTCTCCCTTCCCTTCTATTCCCTTTCACTATTATCTATATTCCCCAAATGAATGAGACCATATAATGTTTGTCCTTCTCCAATTGACTTATTTCACTCAGCATAATACCCTCCAGTTCAGAGTGATGTATCTCTAAAGCTGAGGAATGGCAAGGATTGCCAGGAATCGCCAGAAGCTGGAAGAGATAAGAAAGGAGCCCCCTGACCTCCTGCCCTCTGCATCTCCACCCCCACCCCAAGTCTTCAGAGGGAGTGCGGCCCTGCTGACACCTCAATTTTGGGCTTCTTGTCTACAGGACTGGGAGAAAATATGTTTCTGTTGTTTAGGCCATGATTCGGGCACTTTCTTATGGTCACGCTAGGAAACTAATCTGTATTCTGAATCTCAGGGTGTCTCGGTTTGTGGGGAGCAAGTGCAATAGGGCTAAGGACCTGGCTAGTTTCTTCTGTGCGTGCTGCCCCAGGCAGAGTCAGGATCGCACCAGCTGCCTCCTGCCACAGATGGGGTGCAGTGGAGGCCCGGATGCCCGCAGCCCGAGCTCCTGGGTGAGGCTGCCATGGCTAGCGTGGTTCATCAGGGCACCACGGCCACTCCTGAGAGCCAGGACTCACCTCGGTCGTGGTGGCCCAGAGGCCACAACACTGTTGAAGATGCAAGTCTGTCCAGGATACGAGGAACTCATTTCATTGTACTGATCTATGTACCCTTTTCTCCAGTTACGTTGTTATTCTTAAATAAAGGCAAAATTCAGAACCTAGTTAAGTGATATTATTACGGGAAGTGGTCAGCTTAAAAATAAAGAGCCTCACATTATATACCAAGTATATCACTAGAAAGATGCAAGTGAATTCAATTCTGTATATCAAGTCTTATTTTCCTGTTGACTTTTAATGATAAATCTGAGAACTTATTTCCTCCTAAGTAAAAATACTGGCCCCATTACACTAGGAGCGACACTTGACTCTGCCATTTACCAAGTCCCTGTAGAACTGAGGCATCCTGCTCTTACAGAGCCCCTCGCGCTCCCGCCCGGGCTGCGCTAACACGCCCACGGGGCCATCGCACACGGCCAGCTGCTGCCAAGGGCCCCGGCTCTGGCCTGAGGGCTGCGGACCGCGGGCCCCCCCAGGTGGCACCAGGACTGCGAGTGCGGCGGGTCACAATTCCCTCTACAGGGAAGTCTACGCCGCGCCAGAGCCCTCCACAAGGACACTGGGTGAGGGGGACGAGGTCCCTGCCCGTGTGACCTCCTGCCTGTGGCCTCCCCAGCGCAGCACCTGGTGGGGAGGGGGGAGCCAGTCCCTGTGGCCAGGAGATTGGGGCTCGTGGAGTCCTCAGATGAAGCCTTAAGTGCGGCAGCGGATGAGGGACACTGTCCAGGGCACGGCCCCCCTAGGTGAAGGCCCGGGCTGCGGGGATCGGCCATGTGGTGGCAGCAGCTGGTGGGGAAAGAAGGTGGGGTGCAGGGAGCAGGGAGAGAATGGGAAGCAGAGCAGAGTGGAGTCAGGGCACAGACAGCTTTCCCTGAAGCCACAGCGAAGAAGGGGGGCAGAGGCCAGAGGCCACGAGTCACATGCATGTGCACGTCTCGACCCTCCCACCCCGACCACTGGCGCCTGGGGCCCTCTTTCATCTGTCCCTGGGCCCGCGCAGTCCCAGCGACCCTGGCAGTGGCTCAGACGAGTGACGATGAGCAGAGGGCCTGGGCACACTCTGTGGGGAGGGGAGGTCAGCAGCGAGGGACAGAGGTGCCTCTGAGGATGAGATCCCTCCTGGAGAGGAGGGAGCCCTGGTGGCAGGTGGCTCCTCCCAGAGGCTCCTACCACTCTCTGGGTGCAGGGCAGTCCGGGTTTCTTCTGAAACCCGGGGAAGAGGCATGGGAAGCCCACAGAGGAGACAGTGGAGCCCGGGAAGGGAGCACTGGGCTGGGGGGCGGACTCATGGGGTGGCAAGGAGGCAGGCGAGTGGCAGCCAGTGAGCATCCTGGAGCTGCAGCCCGGTGCACTGGCCCAACAAAGCCAGGTTGACCGAGAGGGAGCGTCTTACCCGTGATGGAGGTTTTCTTGGGAAGCAGAGATGGTAGGGGAGTCTCAACTCGGGTTTTAGAGATCTCAGGGGGAGACAAGGATCTAAGTATCCCACGAGGCTGAGATGTTTCATGCTTCCCTGGAGGCGTGAACTGGTTTGGAAGGGAAACCCAGAAATGAAGTGGAGCACACTGGTTTCTCACTTTGTAATTTTCTGAACAAATTCCACACTGCCCAGGAGCACCTGTCTGAGAAAATGCTCAAATTTGGGTCTCTGTCCGTATTCAGTAGGACAGCGATAGCTGCTGGAACACATCAACCTGGCATTGTGCTGCCCTAACCCACAGAACTTTTTTTTTTTATTTTTTTATTTCTCATGCTGGAGGTAAGAAACGGCAATACCCATCAGGGCCCTGGTCTGGTCACTCTGGGTCTGGGGGTTCCGGGCTCTTGATGAGCAGTGGGAGGAGGAGGGTTTTCTTCAGCCTGGCCTGGAAGTGGCTACGGCACTTCTGCTCTCAAACAACTGGCCCAAGCCCAGCCCTAGGGTCACTGCTGACCCCTGGGGATTTAGGCCCTCTGTGCTCTTAACTAGAAGGGGAGACTCGCCACGTGGACTTTCGGCGCCCCTGCAGGGCTAGAATAAGCGAAATAACAGGTGTTTTTGAAATTGGAGCCTTTTAGCTGGTTGCTTGAATTTATGGATTGATGTGGCAAAAGCCTGTGACCAAACATCATGAATTGCTCAAATTTAAACATGTACTGAGTTAACAGGCCCCAGACGGAGGTGATCTATGGCAGCAGATACACGAGGAGATGTTATCCAAAGCTCGAGCTGCAGCACAGCCAGCTTGGACACACCTCTTCAGGACCTAAATCTGGGATTTTTTTTTTTTTAACTTTTCCATCCAGAACTAACTTCCAGCCCATTTATGGTCACATGTTCTGAATGCACACTACACGCAGCTCTTCGCCCTTTTATTTGCGCTGAACACTGTCGGGGTTTTGGGATGTATTCCTTCCTGGTAATAGAGTGTGATATTCTGGCCGATTTTCCGAGGGTGATATTCTCATTTCTAACGTGTCACTTCCTTCTTTTCGAGGTGAGTGCATTTCCATCTGTGTCAGGCAGCCCCCCAAGTGGGAGGGGGCCCTCTGCTTGCCCAGAGTCTCTGTGTGTCGTTTGGAACGTGGCTAGGGCTTTACATGCTGGCAGCAGTGGCTAGGATTTTCAGATTTACCCCCAAATAAAGTGCTAACGTCCTGCCGACGTTCTTCAGCACACGGTGGGGCGGGCAGTCTCTTCAGGGTGACAGGGTGGATGCTCAGTGGCAGCTGCAGGGTCCCACCGAGGGATCTGGAGTGGAAGGCCCCACACCTCATTACTGATGCCATGTGGGGCTGTGAAAGGGCTTGTAGCCATGTCAAATGCATTTATTAACGTAAGAAATGGCTAAATGGCCATCTTTTCATAAAACACACTGATGATTAAAGAAAACGTAGAAACTAGAGAAAAGCACAGCATAGCTGTCTATTTCTGCCACTGCTGTTGTGAGGTAACCATTCTTAGCATTTTAGACAATTTCCTTCCAGGCTTTTTCCTGGTACCCATAGGATTTATAAAAATCCATGTTGTGCTGTATGCACTGCTCTGTAAGCCAACTTTTTTTATTCAATGATGCATCATGAAATTTCCTTAATGATTTATAATGGATACACTCTATACTCTTATGGAGACACATATTACAGTTTCTCTACTACAAACTATGTGGTGGCAGAAAGCTTGGTACACAATTCTTTGTGCATTTCTCAGATTATTTCTCTTGGAAATAATTTTGAAATGGAAAGATTTCAAAACATGGTATTCACGTGTTGAAGGCTATAAATGCAGCATGCAGTAGCATTGTTTGTTACCAACTGCCCAAATGCCTGCAGGATGTTGGATCCCCCTTCTGCTCCAATGGCTGGAGAAACATCTTTAATGAAGTCAAGGGTCCCGTCCAACTGGCCAGTCTTGGGTCAGAATGTTCAACAGGCAAACTGTGTGTGATACGACATACTGTTGTTAAATCACAGAACCTTACAGCACATGAGGAGGGTATTTGAAGAGCAATACCCTCTTTAGATGATCCCAAATTTCATGGCAGACCCTGAAAATATGATTGAGAAAGAGAAACTTTCCCCAGGTCAATAAGACAACAGCAGCACATGATTTTTCCATGTTGTTAGTGGCAGGGGTGTGGGGCAGCTGGGAGAGAGTGAACAAAGGGGAATTGAACATGTGTTGAGAACCCTGTGTCCACTGCTAAGAGCAGGAGCGAGCGCCTTCTCACACACATAGGACGCAGAAGGTCAGGCTGGAACGACTGTTGGAAATAATTTCTCAGGGAAGAGAAATGAAGCCCAAAGAGGTCGAAGACTCACCCAACATCACTTGGGTGCCAAACTCACCCCGGCAAACAATTGTGCCCCAGATGCGTCGTAGGCGCCCTTTCTTTCTCTACAATCAGTACCACCCTGTACGTGCTCCAGGCCCAATGGTAGTTAGAAACATTAAAATTGATTAGGTCAACACATTATTTCACCAGAGGATTTAATTATTTTTATTAAATTGAGTGATTTCAAATCTTTTTAAAAAAGATGTTATCTATTTATTTGAGAGACAGAGAAAGCAAGAGACAGATCACAGCAGAGGGTGAGGGTCAGAGGGAAAAGCAGGTCCCCCACTGAGCCCAATGTGGAACTCGATCCCAGGACCCCGAGGTCATGACTTGAGCCAAAGGCAGATTCTTTGCCGACAGAGCCATCTAGGCCCCCCTAAACTGAATGATTTTAAAATAAATATATTTGATTCCTTGGCATGATAGAGGCCACATTTGGGACATTGCCAGTGCCTCATGCCCTAAATCAGTTGTCTCAGGGTCATGACATTTTAAGAATTTGGCTTAAATATCCCTGGTACAATAACCACAGTCTATGTGGTTGGATGAGGACATGGACACTGGAGCCACCTGCCATCTTCAAGCTGTGTGGCTCGTGACGGTTACCTGCCTTCCTCAGTTATCCATCTGCAAAATGAGAATAACATGAGTACCCACCTCACACGATGCTTCTGAGGACTCAATGAGCTGGAATCAGGTGCGTAAAGTGCTGGACACCATGTCTGGCACATATTAAGCGCTATTTGAGGTATTGTAAACAGTTGTGGCACAGTCACAAGTAGCCCACTTGTATGATAATCTCTCAAAGTTGCTTGCTGGAGGCAATGTCATGGTCTCAGTTCTCTACGCGTGGCACAGATCTGATACTCGGTAGATGTCTGTGGAATGAATGGACGGGTCCATGACAGATGGGTGGGGCCCTCTGCTGTGCCCGGGTACACCACCGCTGCAGGTTTCCCCCTACAGCAGAAAATTAAAGGGACACCAGTCATGTAGTGGTCATCGTAGTCGTCCCCACCCACTGGATGCCTTCATGGACCCAGTGCTTTTATATATGAGCTCATGCTCATTATTTGCAGATTCCATATTTGTGAATTTTCCTTCTCAGTAAAAGCTTTTTATTCACAGCCTTCCAACCAATACTCATGGTGCTTCCATGTTCCTTCGTGGATATGTGCAGAGCCCCCCCAAAATGTGATGCCCATGTTCCTAGGCAAGGTCAAACTTTGCCTCTCTGTTTCAGCTCTTGTACGGTAACCATGTGTCCTTCCCATGGTCTCCCAAGTGCCATGTCGTTCTTGTTTCTACGCTTTCTGTTGATGGCTTCACAGTTCAAAATGATGCCCGAGCATCATGCTGAAGTAAGATCCTGATGTGCCTTATGGAGAAAACGTGTATTTTGGATCAGCTTTGTTCAGGCTGAGTCATACTGCTGCTGGCCACGAGACTGGTGCTCGTGAATCAAAGATATATATTAAATGAGGTGTTTCTAAGCAGAAACGTGTCAAATAAGGTTCCGTGCAGATCGGTTGCAGAAGGTTGTAAGCAGAGGCTTGCAGGAAACTGACCTTGTGTTTCCCACTAGAAGCAATGGTTCAGTGTTTGCTATCTCAGTGTTCATGTGACTTCGTTGAGGGTAACTATCTTTTTTTTTTCCCAAAGATTTTATTTATTTATTCATGAAGACCCAGAGAGAGAGAGGCAGAGAAACAGGCAGAGGGAGAGGCAGGGAACCTGATGTGGGACTCGATCCCGGGACTCCGGGATCACACCCTGAGCCAAAGTCAGACCCTCAACCATTGAGCCACCCGGGCATCCTGAGGGTAACTATCTTGAATGAGAACTGACTCATTCTTCATCCTCAGAATGACATGAGGGTGCTGTCCCCATTTCACAGAGATGATATCCCACGGTTGGTACTGGATAATGGATCAGGTTCTGAAGGCACCTCTGTGGATCTCCAAACCTGTACATTTTCCAGTGTGTCATGCCTCCAACTCCAGCCAGGATTGTGGTGCTCCAAGCTTGCTCTGACCCCTTGCTGCCCTTCCCTTCCCTTCTTTCGCCTGTCCTACATTTGGACCTTCCCCAGGAAGCAGGCACAAGCTCCGTCTCATAAGGTCTCTGTCTGCTGGATGCCCCCCCGGCCTTGCTTGGGAGGGGTCCTTCTGAGAACAGCAGCCTGATACTCTTGAGTCAGGATGCAGCTAGCTCCGCTGATTCTTTGTTTCCACTGTAATGTCTCCAGAATGGGGATGCGTTTTGCTATCAATGACGTGATGCTGTGGGCCATTCGTGATGCATGGCTGTGGTTCACACGTGCTCAAATGTGGGTGTTCTTTCTAGCTGGCCCAACCAGACCACAGCAAACCCCCAACATTAGTCAGAAAATATAAGAACCCATCCAGAAAGGAATGAGTTGTAGCTGTGAAAATCTTTCCTTGACACCTGACAAGATCAGGTAAACTTGGAGAATGTTCACAGTGGTTGGGAGAAATTTCTGGAGTCGGTACTGGTTGTATTTTCCATCTCTTTGACCTTCTGCGATACATTTTGGACAATTTCCTCTCTATCTTCCAATTCATGAATTCTCTCTTCAGGTATATCTAATCGGCAGTTAAGCCATTAATTAAATTGGTAATTTCAGTTTTTTTTTTTAACTTCCTAAAATTATACTCATCTTTTTTCAAATATTTAAGATTGTTTTAGTGTTTTTCTGGACATTTATTTCTTAAATGTAGTGAGCATTGTTACTTTGTGATCCATGCTTTTAATTCCCGAAGTCTTTTTATGTCGGTCTCTGTGTTCTTTTGCTTCTGCTGTTCCTGGCTCGTGGCTTGCGATTTCTCTTTATGACTAGATATTTCTAACTGTGATTTGATCATTTTCCTTGCAGGAATTCTTCGATATTTAAGACGAGGATGCTTTCCTGTGGAGAGAATTTGTGTTTTCTTCACCAGGCACTTTGGTGCACCATGAGTTATCAGTTGGATCCACAGTCCACTAAATTCATGGGTGTGAGGTGTAGTGGGTTTTTTTTTGTTTTTGTTTTTGTTTTTTTTGATTAATTGGATCATGTGAATTTGAACTACAAATCCAGACAAGGATCAGCTTGTGGTTACCCTGCTCTGGGACTTTTTTCCTTTTCCTCCTCTATGCTCAGCATGGCAGATCCTCACCTCTACGGCCCTGGGCTTTATCTTCCATCCAAAACACTTTGAAAAGCTGTGGTGGCTGGAGCTCCAGGGCCCCGTTGATAGCAATTGTTTGTCACAGTAGAAGTGGCTTCAGTGCTCCACCTCCCTCTGTGTTTTTACTTCCTCGTGGATTTGGGCCTAGTAATTTTTTTTCTTACCATTTTGTCAGATTCTTACAATTTTGAGAATTTATATAGTTTTCTAGAACGTGTTCAGTGGTTTAGAGGTGGGAGAGTGGGTGCCAAAGCCTATGTTATCAGGTCCCGAAGTCCCACCTGCCTTCTTTCTAGGGGTGTCCAGGTGCTAACGACTATGTTCCAGGCTATCACTCTAGTCTCAGGAAGTACTGGGGGGGGGGGGGCAGCCCTGGTGGTGCAGCGGTTTAGCACCACCTGCAGCCCAGGGCGTGATCCTGGAGACCCTGGATCGAGTCCCACGTCAGGCTCTCTGTGTGGTGCCTGCTTCTCCCTCTGCCTGTCTCTGCCTCTCTCTCTCTCTCTCTCTGTCTCTATGAATAAATAAAATAAAATCTTAATAAAAAAAAAAGGAAGTACTGGGGCCTCTTATTTCCATCAAGCTTTACATTATCATAGGATATTAAGTTGGATGGGGCCTGGCTGGATATCTAAGCCAATGGTTCTCGAGCATGACTTCCCACCGGCACCACATATGAATATGATATTGGGCTGAAGTGTGGTTTCTGGGGTCAACTGGCTATCCCCAAACCTGGCTTCACCATTGACTGTGTAACTTTGGGCACATTACTCAGCCTCTCCGTGCCTACATACTTCTTCTGTAGAGGGGGACAAAAATTAGCAACCACCCCAATTGTTTGATTCTAGAATAAAACGTGAGCAGAGTGCCTTGCCCCAGGATTCAGTGGCTCATAGCTTCTGTCGGCATTATTATCATCAGATTCCCCAAGGGGATCTGTAGGTACATGGACAGTCAGGCCCTCTCCCAGGTCCCCCAGGCCTACAGAGGGAAGATCGGTGTGGAGTGGGGCCTTACGGAGGATGCCCAGTGACCTGGGTGGGTTTGACCCACAGCACCTTTGGGTGCTGCTGCAAGGCCCAGGCCCTCTTTGCTACTGTCCAGGCCAAGCAGCTTGCCCAGGACCAGGGGGCAGGCAGAGGCAAGATCAGCACTTGGGCCCCTGACCCCCACCTTGGCCCTGGGGACCCATCCAGCCCCTCACCAGGGTTTTCCTTGGGGTCCCCACCTAACTGGGGAATGGTGGGCGCTAACGAGCCAGATGGCTACCTGTCATCCGGGTGGTTGGTCATCTGAAGAGCTAAAATAATGCCTGCCCTTGATGACAAACCCATCCCGTCAGTGGGTATGCTCGTGACCCACTCTGGCTGGGGCTGTGCTAACACGGCCCCTGGACCCGCCAGGGCACTCCACATGGGGGATGGATCTCGTCCACTACCCACGCCACAGCCAACAGCCTCACTGGACAGATGGCTGCGCTGGCTGTGGGCACACAGGACGGGAATTCCAATGTTGCAAAAGCAATCCAGTGCTGGCTCCGCCGGGGCCTGCAGCCTGGGGACAGAGACCACATGTGTGGATCGTGCCTCCGTGGGCTGGTGCGGTGGGAGGCTCACGGCAGGAGGAGGTCGGGAATGAGGCTCGCTGGAGGATCCCAGGGAACGTTCATGGTGCCATTTCCAGCCCTGTGACAGAAGCAGGTCCTGGGGCCCGGCTTCCCCTGGTGCTGCCCGGCCTGGGCCTCGGGAGGGCTGGGGGCCCCATCAGGGGACCCACGGGGGGCTGCGGTGGCCCTGCACACCCCATGTCACCTACCCTGGCTACCCCATGGGCAAGTGGGGGATGCGGTTCCTCGAGGGACGTGCCAGATTGTCGAAGCCACTGGCTTTCTTACCGCCGCTCTAGGGCTGAATCCAATATAAAATACATGTTCCTGTTCGTTGCCATTTATGTGTTAGTTATCATTAACAGCCATTATAATTTTTTCCCAGTGGCAATTACATTGATATTACTATATCTAAATCAAAGAGGACATTACAGCAATTACTGTCATAAGTTGATTGGGAACCACCTAATTTTTAAGTGACACTATTTTCTTAGCACGATAATTTTCCCTCGCAATAAATAATACACCAGGAGAATTGTGCAAGCAAAAAGTGCCATTTTACACATGAGTTTGTTTTTTTTTTAACAAACAAAATGTACCTGTAGTCCCTCTTTCATACAAAAATAATAAAATTAAGATCTGAATCCTAGAGTTGGGAAATGCATTACATGTTGAACCCCGTAGCTGATTGCACGGGGATGAGTGGGGAGGGAGCTTCTGGTGCTTTCAATCTTTTCCTAGAGCAGATGAAGGAGGGAAGGAGGGGAGGAGAAGCAGGGAGGGAAGGAGGAGCAGCAAGAGGGAGGCTGACCGCGCCAGGCCCCCTCCTGTCTGAGGCAGAGCCATCAGCATCCCAGGGCCACAGGCCAGGTCTCCACGGGCTGGCTTGTGGTCTGGGGGGGTTGCTACTCCGGGGTTGAGTTCAGGAGTTGGGGCAGTCACCGCGGCTCCTCCCAGGCCTCCCAGGCGCCAGGAAGGAGCAAGGGGCGGCTGTCCTGGGACCAGATGGGACCCTGCCTGCCCTGCTGGCGCCTGGAAGTCCCATCAGCGGCCTGAGTCTTCCCTTACCTGCAGGTGATGGACTGCACTTCCCCAGAGCAGTGAGTGGTTTCTGTCCATCCTTCTTGAGGGCTGGGGCCCCTATGGTTGGGCCAGGAGCGGGGGCGGTGGGCAGGGGCTACCAGGAGCAGGAAAGGAAATCTAAAGGACCCCAAGCTTCTCCCCCCGCGGGATCCAGCTAAGACGGCCTTGGGCAGCCACCCCGAGGGCAGGAGGCCAGCAGCCATCCCCCTGGTCCCTGAGACCCCGTCCCTCCAGCCACCTCTTGGGCTCATGGCCAGCCACCTGTGTGTCTTCTCCTTTCACCTTTGCACGTACACCTGGTGGAATGGCTCGAGCTCACCTTCTGCTGGGCTTTTCATCATAGTTCTAGTTAGAAATCTCCTCCCCAACTCCGTGGATGCAACTTGCAGCCCTGATGCCCTCCACCCCCTAAAACTGGCCAGAAACAATCCACTCTTTCCCCCTGGATAACTCTCTAGAACCTTCCCTAACTTTGCAATCAGACACACCTGGTTTAACAATAACTTGGCTGTTGTTCGAGCTGTGAGACATTAGGGAATTTACTTAACTTCTCTGAGCCTCAATTGAATCAGTAAATGGAAGCTAAATCTCTCATAGGCAATTATCCTACAAATAGTTATTGAGCACCTGGTTTGTGTCAGGTCTTGGAAGGCCCTGAGAGCTGCTGATTAAGCCGCAGGTCCTGGAGCCAGGCTGCCATGTCCCCACCCAGCCATTTTATTGACTGGTCCTGTGACCTCAGATACGTTTCTGCAGCTCACTGTGCTTCAGTTTCCCTGTCTGAAAAATGAGGGGGATTATAAACCTACCTTGCAGGGTGGTTATGTAGATTAAAGAAGTTATTATGTAAATAGTTAAACCAATGCCTGGCACACCATAAGTGAGGTGTGTTGCATATTTATTATTGACTTTTTAAAAAATTGGTGCCTGAGCTTACTGTCTAGAATTACACTATCCAACATGACAGGCTCATGAGCCTCATGGCTAGTGAGCACTTGGAATGGGGCTGGTTCATACTGAGTTGGGAACAAAAGAAGAAGAAAATATCAATAATTTATATATTGATTATGAGTTGAAATGATAAGATTTTGCATGCATTGGGCTAAATAAAACATATTAGAAAAATTAATTTCACCCTTTTGAACGTGGCTGTCAGAACATTCTGAATTTGTGGATACAGTTGGTCTAGAGCACACTATTCTGGGGATTGGATAAAACAGAGGGATCAAGCACTTAGCACGAAGCCTGGAGCATAGCAGGTGCCTGCCTGCCGAAGTGCGCTGTCTCCCCTCCCCCACCCCTCCCTGTGTGCACCTGTGGTCTCCCCCACGAAATGTGAGGTTCTTACAGGTGGGGATGCGAGAGGTAGCCCTCAGCGCTCCTGCCACGAGCACCTACGCTGGGCCGGCGGGGTCCTGCCCTGTGGATGGGCGTCCTCCCCGCAGGCCCCCTGACAGGACGCCCCCTGCTCCAGCCCAGGCCGCGCTCCTGCCTCTCTGGCCCCCCAGCCAGCTGCACACTCCGTCCCTGGCCTCCCAGAGCTGAGGAAGGAGGCAGGTGGGGGGGGGGAGAGAACAAACAATGTTGTTGGTTAACATGATATTCTCTCTGCCTTCGTGGCATCCGAGGCTGCACGGAGGGCCCTGGAAATGTGAAATAAACATGTGTGTGTGATAATGAGATTGTTGGTGGAGAGTCATCTTGAAAGAACAGGAGCAATTAAGGCTGCTGCCTCACAGGAGCCAGAGTGACAGCAAGCCAGCCCGCCGCGTCCCCTCGCAGGGCCGCCCGCCCAGCCTGAGCCGGGGAGTGGGCAGTCAGCGGCCAGGGATCCGGGCCTCCTCTTCCTGCTCCTCCTCCTGCTCGCACACCCCACGTTCACAGATGCCAGTTCACGCACAGTCCTCCTTTGAAGGAGTGGGTATTCCTACCGAGGACTCTCCCATCCAATTGAGGCTGAATAGCTGAAGGTGCCAGTCGCACCTTGAGCAGCCGCCACGCCCGCGGAAGTAACAGCGAACAGTGCTGTCCCCGCACGGCGGCGGTGTGGCCACGTTGCCGGGGACCAGCGCTGCATGTTCACCGGGGGTTATTGGGGGGCAGCGGAGGGCCAGCATCAGCACCCCACACCGGATGTGATGGTCTAGGACGGCCTCCTGGTGGTTTGGACACGGAGAACGGAGTACCTGGTGCTGGGGCCCAGGGTCTGCCCTTGAATCTGCACAACCACCCTCCTGCCCCGGCAGCCTGAGAGAAAGTCCACCTCTCCTGAGGTTGCAAATGCTTCTCTCCTTTACCTGCTCTAAGCTCGGGCTCCTTTTTGACAATGACAGAGACTTAGGTCTGCACGCTGAGGTCACCTCTGCCCATGGCTGGTCTCTAGGTCAGGTAACGTTCCTGTTCTCTTGCCTCCCACCCCTGGGGAAACTAAGGGAGCTCTTTCTGGCTCCATGCTGAGGACCCTCATGCAGAGATCGGCACCAGCTGACCCCAGGGCAGCATTTGGGACTCGGAGCCAACCACTGGGTCCTGCCCCCAGCTAAGCCTGCCGACCTCCACTTCCACTCCACCCCTCCCCCCACTGACACTGGGAACCTTCAGGCCACGGAATGAGGAGGGGACAGCCAAGCAGAGGTGCTGAGGAGCACAGTGCTGTCCTCCTTGGGCTTGGTCATCCCCTTGCCCATCCCCTTGCTCATCCCTTGCCCATCCCCTTATTCATCCCCTCGCTCATCCCCTTGCTCATCCCCCTGCTTATCCCCCGTCCCATGGCCTGGGCAGAGCTGGCTCCCCAGGCTTTGTACCCCCTTTGCCTGTTCATGGTCCTGTCCCTGGGGAGGTCTTCCCTGATAGGAGAGAAGGAATATGTTTGCGGGCTAAGACTGCGGGCAGAGTTTCTGGTCGTGGCTGGTGGCAGTGATGTCACACTAGTTTCCAGCCCCGTTTCCCATTTACGATGGACCGTCATCCCCATTCCCGATGAGAAGTCCCTGGTCGGTGGCCACATCTGTGGCCAAGCCAGCTCAGTGCTGCTCTGTCACTCGTCACATTTCCTTACAGATGCTTCTACAGCAAGAATGGAATATTTAAATGAAACCCAACTGGCTTTTAAAAGGTGGCTTAGGTTTCTTTTCATAGTACTGAGCATTTAAATGAGAAAATTTGCCACCAAATACTAGCACAGGCCTCCTGCCATTAATGGAATGGGTTAATTACCTTGGAGTAGAATGCTCCAGAAAAGGATGTTTTAAGTCATCTCAAAACAATCATGTGAAGATGCTTTATGCCATGCTGGAACGTGCTGGGATAGGGAGGGGGGTCCAGGTCCGGGGGCTGGGTGCCAAGAAGCAGGGCTGTGTGTCCTCGGGGTGCTGCCAAGCCCCCTGGGCCTCAGGGTCCTTCTGACAGTGAGGGAGGTGGGTGAACCATAACAAAAATAAGCAGCATCCTTTCACTCCTGGGGGAAAAGTGCAAAAGCAGACAATATAAGGGGGCAAAGTAAGGTAATAAAGCAAGTGGACTGAAAAAATCCTCTCAAATCCTTTCTTTGAAGAAAGAGTAGGAGAAATAAAAATGCCCCCCCCCCATGACTAAAACACAAGCCAATAGTTATTTAACCAAAGAGGGGTTAGTTCTGAAGTCCGCTGGCCACCTTCCATTTGGAAAAGTGATTACCTGCAAATTCAGCTTAGAGCCTGGAAGTGATCTCTGCTCTAGAAGGGAGAGCGCACATGGAGATAGGCCGTGCATGGAGGTGAGGTCCCCGTGAAGACACCTGTCGGAGGCTGCAGGGCCAGGTACAGGGAGCTGGGCCCTGGTTGCAGCCACCGCCCAGAGGCCCCAGTACCCGGCTGGTTTGCTCTGGTGGCTGCTCCACAGGCGGAGCTGAAGATGCGTGCAGGGCCTGGCTTCTCACCTGGCCCCAGGAGCCCCACCAGAACTCAGGGCAGAGGTGGGGAGGCCCAGATGCAGTTCCTGCCCCTGGTGGGGCTGCGGCCTCTGTGCTGACCTCCCAGGCACCTAACCTTCTGACCTCAGGGAGGCCAGGAGCAACAGGCCTTATGTGACTGGGTGACTGCTAGCACGTAGTAGCCTTCCCTGAGCACAGGATGGAGAGCACCTTGAGGTGGCTGAGGAAACCCCTGAGTGTGCCCGCTCCGAAGCTGCTTCTCCACCCTGAGGCTAAGGGCTGGGACAGGAGGGGGTGTCTTAGGGCGACAGATGAGCAAGAAGGCAGGGAAGGAAGGCCCAGGATGGCCTACGACAGGCTCCATCACAGTTCACGGGTTCTAGGCTCATCTGTCCTGGAGACTGGGAGAGATGTACCCAGGAGTGTGGGTGACAGCACCCCAAAAGGCTTCCTACCCGGTAGCCAGGGGCATGTCCACACGGTCCCAGTGTGTGGTGCCTGCATATAGGTGACCACAGGACCTGGGTCTCCTTCGGGCACAAACACACACCAAGATGCACACTCGAGCATCACCCCATGCTGTGGATGGAATTGTGTCTCCAGGAGCTGCTGCAGTCCTGGTCCCTAGGACCTGCGAACAGATGTGATTCAAAATAGGGCTTTTGCAGGTGATCAGATGAAGATGATGGGGTCAGAGAATGGGGTTCACCCACCCCATGTGACTGTGTCTCTGTACAGAGGGGAATTTGGACACATACATGTCCATGGAGAAAAGACTACATGATGGTGAAGGCAGGATCCAGGTGGTACATCCTATAAGGACCAGCTACTCTGCAGACCTGAGAGGTGAAGATCTGCATGGGGTTTGGGACCTGGGGGCACGGAGGTGGGCATTTGTCCCAGTGAGGCCTGAGATGCGGAAGGAGGGGGTTCCTTTGGGTCCCTGCCTCAGGAGGGGCTGGGCTTCCTGACTTTAGTCACCTGTCCCATAAGAGGTCCTCTCAGGCAGGACTGCAGTGACCGCGGGAATAGAGAGGTAGCTCCCCTGATATGCTGGGTCCTCGACTTTGGGGATCCTGTCGGATTCAAGAGGATTCACCTCGCCCACAGGGCGCCTGGCCCATGTCCTGGTCCCATGGGGTGGGGGACAGTCGTCTTCCCAGCGTCCATCCTGCCCCTTCCCATTTTTGAATAGCACCAACGGTTTCTTGTAGTTTGGTTGGGATCGGCTCACATCCCAGAGGGAAATCCACTCCTCTCAGCACACTTCTAGATTCACTCGGTGAAACCCGAGGGAAGTAGAGGCCTTTGTCAGAGGGTGGCGTGTATGTGGAATGGAAGCAGAGCCTATTCCTGTAGGCAGCCTTTTACTTGTTTTTTGTTTTGTTTTTAAGTTTTATCTATTTATTTAAGGGAGAGAGCACGTGTAAGAGCGAGCATGGACAAGGGGAAGGGCAGAGGGAGAGGGAGAAGCAGACTCCCCTCTGAGTGGGGAGCCCAAAATTCCAGGACCCCGAGATCATGACCTGAGCTGAAGGCAGACGCTCAGCTGACTGAGCCACCCAGGTGCCCATGTAGGCAGACTTTTGGGGAAGCATTCTGAGAAAAGAATCCCAGAAAAAGGGAGCTGGATCCCTGATCATACTGTACCTGAAGCCTGACCTACTTCTGATCTTTCCAGTAACACGAGCCCTTTTTTGTTAAAGCCAATTTTAGTTCCCGATACTTGTACCCTAAAGCATTCTAACGTCTTTTAATGCAATACATATAAAATATGATATATATTTAATATGAATATAATATTTAAAAAATAATCCATGGTGGACCTGTCATAGGCTAGTTTCATTCCACTAAAAAAGAAAAAGAAAAAGAAATAAAACGAAATTTAGCTACTTCTGCGCTTGGGTGAGAGATTGTAGTGGAGATGATGTATTTCAAGACTTTGCTTTTCATTCTGTGGTGTTTCCCATCAGTTTTCCAACTACAAGCCTCTCAAAGCCTTAGGGGCTGTCACCAGTGGTCCTGGGGTGTGGGGAACAGGTGCGGCTCATTTTTGGAGTACCCCCTGACTGTACTTTTTCCAGAGCCTTCTCCGTGCCTTTCTTGCTCCAAAGGCAAAGAAGGGAGGAACTGATGTCATGAGGGGTGGGACATGGTGACCAGTGCCCTCTGTCTTCATCAGATTGCATCTGCAGCTCAGTGTTGTGTGTGTATAGAGGAGGGGGTGCAGATGAAACAAAGGAAAGCCTGAGGCTCCGGTAGGTTAAGAATCTTCCCAGAGGTGCAGTAGTAGTCAGTGGGAGAGGAGGCATTCGAACTCAGGTCCATGGACTTGCATGAGCACCCACACCAGTGCTGTCACACGGCCAGGTCTCTCCAGATGGCGCCTTTGCCCCTTTGAAATGGGACCTGTCTCATGTGAGGCAAGAACAGATCAGAATCCTAAAAAAACCTTCCTCGAAGAATGAAAATTTTTTTAGTTTATCCTTAAATGGTAGTTCTTATTTTTCCAAGGTTTGGGTATTCATTCATTCATTCATTCATTCATTCATTCATTCATTCATTCAAGTGCTGTCCTGAGTGCCTACTCTGTGCTGGGCAGGTTTTGGGACCTTATTCAGTTTGCCTGTAACTTTCTCTGACACATGCACAGCGGGGAGTGCAAGTACCATTTAGAGTTTCAAAGAAGTCCAGTGTCTGGGGGATTTATTTTGGGCTGCACTAAGCACGCCAGGCTGACACCAACAGAGCATTCTAAGTGCTGCTGAGAATATTTCTCTGTTGCACCAACAGGTGGACCCCACAGATTCAGCACCAGCCCTCGTTAGAGCTCCCAGGGGCTCAGACCAGGTCACCTGATTTTCCAGGTGAGCAGCCGTTACACGGACCCGAGACTAAGAAGACCACATGTGGCAATTCTCCTAAGGGCTCATTTGCAACAGGAGATAAAAGGTCATGGGCTGGTGCCCATCTGGGAATCCTGCAGAAGTAGGCACTCGTGAAACCCTGGACCAGGTTTTGTTGCTTTGCTTTTTGAAATAAAAGTGAAAAGTACACAAAGCATCCATCAGTTTAATGTTTTTCAGCAGGTACTATGTTCCAGCCCAGGGGTGCCGGTGAGGCAGGCTTTGCCTTCAAGGAGTTCACAGTCTCCAGGGAGACAGACATGCAAATAGATAGATTCTGGGGCATCATGGAAAGTGCTAGAAATGAAGTATGAGCAGAGTGCTAATGGAGCCCACAGGTGAGAGTAACTGTCTTTGCCTCGACAGGACTGGGAAAGTCGTGAAAATAAATAAGCCACTTAAGGCAGGCAAGCGGCAAGCTGCCTCTGTTATCCCCCGCCAGTCCCTTTATTAACTGAGAGCCACAACTTTTTTAAGCTTGTTGATCAAAGGTCCCACCTGGAAGCCTGGAGTCCCCAGCATTTCTTGGATTTGCATTTGGGGGCCTAGAGGGACCCCAAGAAGTTGGCATGCAGAGGAGGTGCCCCCTCCTGCCTCCCCAGCCTGAGGAGAGCCGCCCTGTTTCCCCTGTCCGCACCTGGATCCCGCCCTCCCTGACTCCCCTGCCTCTCCCCGCCCCCCCCACTTTCCATCCCTCTTGTCCCTGCCTCTGATCTTGATTCCCGGAATCACACCCAACTCTGTGGGTGAACATAAGCAGGGTTGTGCTCGACCTCTGATGCCCCTCTGGGGGGTGGCGACTTGGCCACCAGCGCCAGCGTAACCCTGACCGAGGTCAGGGCCCCGCTGCCCACTTGGGAAGCCTGGAGGCTTGTCCCAAAGGCTGGGTGATGCCAGGAGCCGGGCGCTGGCACACTGCTCTCCTGCCCCTTGCCGGGGCCAGGGCTGCTTGTCCCCTCCTAGCCTACATTGTAGCTGCAACTCAATTAGCTACTTTTTTGATCCTGAGATGCTTTCTTACCCTCCTCCCCCCACCCCGCCAGACAGCTCTTGCTCTGATCACCCCGCTGGTATATTAAGCAACACTTGTACGGTTCGTAACTTTTTCGTGATCAGGGCCACGGCCTCTTCAATTAGTGTAAATTCTATGGGCCAATCTTTACATAAAGGCTACACGTGGTGCCACGTTGCTTGTTCCAAGTGACCCGATCCAAAAGTGGATGTCAATGGGGTGCTCTCCCTCTCCACGGGATAATTGTAAAAGACGGTGCTAATGATGCACACATGCCACCGAGGCCAGCCCCCACGCAGGACGGCTGGTGCTTGTCCTTAGTGCTCCCCTGAAGGGACCGATGTTTAGCTGGGGACCGTGGGCAGGAAGGACGATAGCATGACAAAAAATCTGACTGTAGAGGCTGAAGGAAAACTAGAAGAGTCGAGGTCCTTTTGAGATCTGCTTCTCTTTGAAAGGCAGCGAGTGCAGAGATGGAGTGTGTGCTGTCACCTTCGGCTGAGGGGCCTCAGGACACTCCTGTCACCTTCCTGCACTTCCTCTCTGCTGCCTTTACACCCAACTGAATACAGTTGCTACCAGAGCCCTCTAAGTAGCATAGGAGTGGCCCGTGTCCCCGCAGACTTTCAGAAGGAATGGCTAATTTAAAGAAATTGAGAACGTGATGATAAAAGGCAGCAATTCTATCACAGTCTTGTCTTTGTAATTCATGCCCAGGTGCCCTCAGGTTGCTCAGAAGTGCCTTATAAAACAGCTTTTTACAAGAGGGGGATCTCTTCAAAAGCAGGGAGACCCAGTACGCCCCCTGCTACTCGAAGCGCGTTCCCTGGAGCAGCCGCATCGGCATCACCCGGGAGAAGCAGACTCAGGCCCCACCTGGACCTGCGGCATCAGGACCTGCGTCGCGACAGGTGACGTGTGTGCAGGTAAATTTGGACAGGCACCACATTCTAGGGGGGAAAAAACAAAACAAAACAAAACCCCAGCCTCGGTCTGAGAACTATCCATGGGCCCCAGGCTCTGTTCAACCAGTGGCTGAGTGATCAAAGGCAAATTGTTTCCCTGCACTTGACTCTTCCCATCTCTGAAACGGGTATCACCCTCTAGCCCTCTTGGCTTATCTAATAGAAGAGGAGAAGATACCTCGTTTTCAGAGAGTCAAATGTGGAAGCAAGTTTCAAGATGGTATGCAAAGTGCGTATAAAAGTTGAAACAGCAGATATTCTGCAGTTATGTCAATTTAATTTTACAGCTTAGAAAACGAGCAGATTTTCTCGCGGGGGTGGGGGGACACTCAGGGGTCCTGCCGTAGCTCGGTCTCCCTCCAGGCACTACACTGCACCTGAATGTAAGAGATTCTCCAAAAGGTACTTGGAGGAAAGACCCTCAAGGAGACAATTCAATTTCCAAATGTAAATTCCAACAACACAGAGGGGCTACTATGACCTCCAGTCCCCAGTGAGGTTTTCTAGGAAATGAGATTGCCTTTGACATCTTTGCTGTTTCCAAGAAGGGTTTTCCAATGTTAAAAGAAGCGGTTTCTACTGGGAAAGGATTTGTTCGTGTGAAGTTGAAAGTTGGTGCTTGTTAAGCATGAGTTCAAGGGAGATAGGAATGATGTAGGGAGGCATGAAGGTTCAATGCCATGTGATTTTGAAGGGCTTGTCTCTGAGCGTGAGATTCTTGGCGCACGAGAGCACATGTAGGACCCACCAGCGTCTCTCCCCACACACGCGCCCTGCTCCTCACAGCTCTTCCTGCCGCTGGCATGTGTGTACGTCCACGACAGCCCTGAGTCTGCTGGATTCAGATTCTATTTCAGGTAGGAACAGCCAATTCAGACTCGAGATGTTTTGCTGGTACAGAAATGTGGATGGTACAGAAACATTGGCTTTCTAGGGGCAATAAGTAAGCAGGTGAAATGACTCTAGAAAAAAAAAAACCCACTCAACACATGATAATAAAGATTTTATTTGATTTTCATGATTGGATGTCCAAGAATACATTGATAGGACAGAGACCTTCCTTGTAGCATTAAAACGAAACTGTGAGCATTCAGCCATTAATTCCACTGAGTACTTTCCCCCCCAGAAGCTTGTGTGATATTTAGATGACACAGAATCAAATGATCTGGAACCATGACTCGTGCTTGATTAAAGGGGGTCCTGAGTGAACACACTTCTGTGGTCAGAACCGTGATATTCTTCCTGGGTTGATCGTCATCTCATTCTCAAAAAGATTTATAATAAAGGCCAGTTGTTATTCTGCGACACTTTTAATCAGCCATGTACCGAGGGACCTAGACAAATTATAAAAGGGATAAGCCAGAGATTGCCCAGAGCCTGGGGAAGGCACCTGCCTGTGCTCTAGCTTTATTTCTGAGCCCAGTGAACTCGTGACCCTAGACGAGGCACCTATCATCCTTCCTGGGCCTTGGTTTCTTCATTTATACAATGGGTAGTGGATTGTCCTTTAAAGCCCAAATTTTACTATCTAGAGGACAACTGAGTCTTCTCATTGATGAGGGGCAGAGAGTGTCCCAGGCTCCTCCCAGAGGCAGGCACACAGAGGGCAAGGCAGGCTGTTACAAGCAGGACGCCGTCACCCTTGCCTGCATCACCACTGACCAAAGAAATCTTCCAATTCAAGTCATTCTTTTTTTTTTAATTTTTATTTATTTATGATAGTCACAGAGAGAGAGAGAGAGAGAGAGAGAGAGAGGCAGAGACACAGGCAGAGGGAGAGGGAGAAACAGGCTCCATGCACCGGGAGCCCGATGTGGGATTCGATCCCGGGTCTCCAGGATCGTGCCCTGGGCCAAAGGCAGGCGCCAAACCTCTGCGCCACCCAGGGATCCCTCTTTTTTTTTAATTTTATTTTATAAATTTATTTTTTATTGGTGTTCAATTTGCCAACATATAGAATAACACCCAGTGCTCATCCCGCCAAGTGCCCACCTCAGTGTCCGGGCAATGCAAGTCATTCTAACATATGCTTCAGCCTTTTGTGGAGCAGAGGAGGCCGGGCAGTGGCTGACAATTGTATGGAACATTTTTCTGAGCTCGAAGCACAAATCCGTGTTTTGTGTTGGATGCTACCACCAGTCAGCAGGGTGCGTTTTAATTATTATTTTAATTTCATGTTGGCAGAAAGGCACTGTCAGATAGTGCCCTTCAAGGGAAACACTGACTTTGGGGGGCTGTTGGCATCTCTGTAGTTTGGCTCAGCGCTTCCCAGGACATCGGAGGCACATCCTGGTTCTCCTAAACTGTACTCCATGCGGTACTTACCCTCCCACGTGATGGATCGAAGACCCGTTTCCCAGGAGTGTCCATGCCACTCAAGAAGCATTAGCAAGCACTGAAGGGCAAGTCCACGCTGGCAGAAACCGTTGCATTGGGAACAGATGCGAGACAGTATTTACACCAGTTCAGTCTTACTGTCACGGCTCATCAGGACGCAGATCTAGTGAAAGAATGACACAGAAACTTCACGCACACACCTTATTCAACTTTCCTTGAATATCAACTCTCTATTATCAAGAATTACTTGTTGGTAAACGTATTCTTTATGTATTTTGTGCAGCACTTTTTTTTGTTTTTTTTTTTTGGCAGGGTCCCATAGTTTGCTCATGGCAACAGCAGTAAGGTTTTCATATAGAGCATTCCTCTCTTTATAAGTTGAAATAACAATGCTAAAGGTCTAGTAAGCAATAGAATTTAAAGTTTAAAATGCCCACATCCATGGTATTAAGAATCCAGAGTTTCCCATTTGAATTCTGAAATATGATCCTAAATATTTAATTCTGGGCCATAACTAAAACGTTACAGAAAATCAAACTTTCAGAAAAACAAAAACAAAAACAAAAACCAACAAATCCTCACCCACAAAACTAACTAATAATGTTTGCATAGATAAATTTTACATCTCTAAGTAAGTACTATAAATAACAAATGATATTTAATAAAAGAAGAGGGGGGAAAGATAGAGAACAGTGATTAGGAACCTATCAAATCAGGCCATTTCACATCTGGGTTACATTCATAAAACGTGTATTGCAACCCCTAGGAAATTATCATCCACAGTTGATAGTGCTTGGTCTCTATCGTATTTTTTCTGAAAGTTGCACATTGCTCATCTGTTTTTATATAAATCTAGAATATGGTATTTATCCCATATGTACATGTGGTAAAGTGATCAAGAAAAATATTTCCAGTGCTAAACACCCCCTGCCCCATTTTAAAGGAAACCCCGAATGTAGTAAATTCATGCTAATTGGGAACTCTACGAAGGGGTTAAAACATTACCCATTACAAGTCGGGTGGCCATTATAAATGTTACCCAAATAAAAGCCAGAAACAGGAAGCCAAAAAGCAGGTCCCTACGGCAGGCATGTGTCTTAAATGATATCATTTGTCAAGTTTCCAGCATCTTGTGGTGGGGAACACAAAAAGAAGGTCTGTGTTGTACTGAGGACATTATATCCTCATTAGCTGGAATGTTCCTTAAGTACATAATGCAGGATTTTCATTTTAATAAGAAGCAGCTACTTGTCACTGCACTTTCATTAGATAAATACTGAATGTAATACTAATGACCATTTATAGAGGCTCTTTCCTACTCTTGAGAAACTCCATTCAGATGAAATCATATAATAACAATGTATAGAGCATATCAAGCAAACCTTCGTGTCATTTCTTTGTGAACTATTCCCTGAATTTTTTTTTTTAAATGCTGACAATATTTACTAGCAGGAGTCATCATTCAAAGAGACCTGAAATGACACCGTTGCTTTTGTTTTTTGTTTTTTTCTTCTCTTCTTCTACTTTTTTTTTTTGCATGCAAAACAAATGTGAAGGAGTAGCATTTGGTTTTTTTAGAAGTCACAATGGAATGGCAAGAAATGGCTTCTCGGCACATGTACTGGTCAAAGCATTCCATCTGCCCGGCCAGAGACCTAGAGGCTGAGGTGCAGAGAAGGCCACCCTGAGAACCGAGAAATAATTCATCCACCATGATCGCTCAGGCCCAGCCCTGTCTCTAAAACAAAGACTGACAATTGCCCTGAATTATGGATGTACTTTTTGTGATATGTAATACAGTTCAGAAGAAAGGTGTTGAGAGCATCGCACCATTTCACCTCCCATTAGAGGCTGGTCTTGAACGATAATCCCAGAAGATGAAACTGATACTGAACTATGACCCTCAATTTACAAATCATTTTTCAGAAGAATAAGAAAAAAAAAGTTTCAACATATTTTTGGCATTATCTGAATGGGTGGAATCTTTCATGCTTATTTTCTAAGAATAAATGAAAACAGCATGCACTGTAGTTCCTGAGTTTGGGAAGGGAAGCATGAGGTTTTCAGATTATATTTTATTTTAAACCTGGGTGTTTGGAGTCTTTTTTTTTTTTTCGTCGCTGAATTTTCGTATATTCCTTCAAAACATCATAAATTTCTATTCTGTAGCTTAAGGGATCCATCAGTGAAAATGTTGGTCTTTCATCTTTATTACCCTCCCATTAAAATGAAAGAAACCGGGACGCACTTCAGTTTCAGAGAAGCCATTTAGTTGGCAGTGTGTCCTTGCTCCTCAAGTCCCGACGAAGGGAGAAAGTGCATTATTGCTGAGACTTCGCACATCTATCTGTGTGGGAAGCAACATATACTATGTGAAATGCAATAATCTTCTTTGATGGCCTGATTTGATTACAATGTCTTCCCGTTACCAGTCACTTCCTGTGCACTTACATTCATAAAACCTGTCCCCTCCCCTGTGTGTGTTTGTGTATCTGAAAGCCAGGCGAAGTCTCCTTCCGCTTGGCCATCGCTGTTCGGTCTGAAAGGGACAGATTAATAACCGAGCACCACATTGGGCCAGCTTTCCTTGTACCTTGCACTAGTAACCCCTTGCTATAATGAGGACACAAAGAGCCTCGCATCAGGCTGCTACCCTTCTTCATAACTCAAAAGCGTCACAGTGGCAATAGCCTCCAGTGCTATTTGTCTTTACTGCAGTTGTGACACTTCGGCATGATCCATAATTTGGCGGCTATTTACCGTGACATCTCCCTTCAGTGCAGCCATAACATTCAGTGAAGCCATTATTTGGTCCCATTTACCATATAAATTGTATTGTTGTGCATGCATGCTAGCAGCTACATTAGGTACCTGAAAATGAGTAAATCTTGTAAAATAGATACTAACGGCTATTCAGCAGGAGGATTTCCTCGCACCTCCGACGGGAGGAGAGAGAGAGAAAAAAAAAATTAAATACGGTCACCAAGTTTCCTGGAGCATCTTTAATTGCGTTCCTATTTATCTAGCGTGTGAGATGCACCGAAACCCAGGGCTTTGAAAAATAATCTGGTGGGCTTTGCCTTCAATTAGGAGGGCGCTACGGGATTTCCAACTTCGCGCTGGAAGCAGTAGCATCCTTTGGTGAGCTGGAGGTTACGAGGCGGGCAGATGGGCTGCAGGCATGATTCACAAGAGAAGGCACATGACGTTATGCTCACGTGTGACACCGGGCAGCAGTCACAGGGAGCAGCTCATTCGCACAGAGCGCGCGGAGAAGTAAAATGGGGACACAGGGACGGTGTTCTTTGCTCCACATGCTATTCTGTTTTGGTGATCAGAGATAAAACACACTGTGTCCGTAAGTCTGAAACACGAAGCAAACGTCTTATTATTTTAGATCACATCGGTCCCTCCTCTGCATGGTTCTGTTTGGTGCATCCTATTTCAGGCATCTGAGGGATGCTGTTATTAAGCTCTGGCAGGGTGCCTAGAGAGTGCTTTCCCTTTGTGGTGCAAGTTTTTTTTTTTTTTTAATGCAGACCCTCCCCGTGTGGATGCAGCATATCCTTTCCTTCCCCAGGCAGGTACTAAGCTTTTAAAGCTCCCACCCCCTACCCCCATCTCTGTAGTATCCTTTTCCAAAGTCTGCTTTTGTCTTATCCAGTTTTCAACACCAATTTGCTTCTTAAGGGTGGAGAGAAACTTTCCATTCCACATAGGCCTCACCGGGATAATTGTGCATAAAGCATTTACTAACAGATATTTTAAAAAAAATAGGTCTGTGTTGACTCTGTCGTTTTTCTAATGATCTAATAAAGTCAAGGTTTTGGGATAATTCCTCCAAATTTCTAGGTAGGTAGTTGGTGATTGATAGAAAAGGAAGGGCCATTTCCTGGGAATATAGACTCTGAAAATACATGGCTATCTTTCTGCTATATCTCCCATTTACTAACTGCTCATTAGCGGATGAACCAAACTGTCTCCCAAAGTAAAAGAATTTGTGAACTATTTTCAAGACTGATTTTAAAATCTCATCAAGCTGAAGACATACTGATTTGATCAGATCTTGCATCAGGAATTAATTTAATTCCCTGGAACAATAAAATGTGGAATGAGACTGTCCATGACCAAAGAATTGAATATAACGGTTTTACCTCTGAGCCATTGAGAGAAGTTTTTATTAGCATTTTTTTCAAGGGAGGGGAAAAAGAAAAAAGAAAGAGAAAGAGAAACTTATTCATTAACACCTTACTTTTGTTTCAAGAAATATTATATCCATGAACCACCTACAAATCACTCGATTTGAGTAATTCTGAGGAATAAAGTGCCCATTTTCTTTCTCCTTTGATTTATGTCATTGTTCTGTTTTCACAGCTTACTGTTGACAGAGCGAGGTAATTCAACTACAATTTTTCCAGTGTTTTTTCCCATGTACATATAATCAACAGCCCGGAATACAGACTCCAGGCCACGAAACCTGCCCTCCACAGACAGATCTCCGAGGTCCACCTCACAAACCAGGTCTCCACCCGCATACATCTTGAGCAAGTGGTCCATGGCTGCTTGATACTTAGAAAGGGAATGGTTCAAGAAGAAGCCCTGGACGCTGGCAGATTTCTTCAGCAGTTTGGCTGGTAATGTTCCTGCTTTCACAGGCGAAAGGCCAGTAGGAGTTTGGTAGCCAGAGACAAACCCAATTACTATCAAGCGCCCTTTGATAGCTAAGGCATCTACGGCCAAGTCAAACATGGCTCCCCCGACGGATTCATACACCACATCGACACCTGTGGGGTACTCCTGCTTCAGGACAGTACTGACATGCTCAGTGTGATAGTTGATGGGACGATCACAGCCAATCGATTTCAGAAAAGCAGACTTTTTGTCAGAAGAGCAGGTTCCAATAACATGGCACTTGGCCTTCTTTGCAAGCTGCACAGCAAACTGGCCTGTCCCCCCAGCTGCTGCTGTCACCAGAACTTTTTTCCCTTCTGACAGTCCTCCGAGCTCGTTGAGGCTGATATATGCGGTGGTACCACTTACTGGCAGGGTGACATACTCAGGTTTCACGGAGGGCACCGGAGCTGCGGCACTCGCAGGCACCACAGTATACTCAGCAAAAGAGCCGGGTGCCATGTATGCCACAGCTTGGCCCACAGTGTACCTGGCACTAGCAGAGAGGCCTAAGGCCACCACCTCTCCCACACCTTCAAAACCTACATCAAAGGGGGTCTTGACTGAAGGGTCGTATCGGCCAGCTGAATAGTTGATGTCAGATGCATTAACACCGACAAATCTAGAAGAAAACAAACACACACATATATTAATATGTTCCTTTCATCAAGGCCCTGATACTCCATTTAGAAAAATCCCTCTAATTCCAGTGACTGTGGATGGGTGGCTAAGCTGTCTATCCTGGTAAAATTAACAACAACAACAACAAAAAGGATCAGTGCTGATACTCAGTTGAAAAAAAAGAAGTTACGCAAGTATTTGCAATCAGAGTTTTGGTATATTTTATTTTTTTAATCAGGTTAGTGATAATTTCATACCACTTTAAATATCAAGGTTTTTAGTTCACACACTATTTATTTTCCTTCCCTTTCTTTCAAAAGCAGAAATAAACCATTAAAAAAAAAGTCAGGAAGCCCTCTTATACATAAACTTCACTGGACCTCTGAGTTGGAAATTAATTGGCCTGTTAACAAAGATGTTAAAAACAACAGTCAGATAAAATATATTAAAAGAAGTAGACTTGTATTGATTCTGGCAACAATTTAACACTTTGGATAATAACAGTAATGACAATGATATTATTGAAGATTGACGCAATGTGCAAGGTCATCGGTTGTTATATGTTACTGCAGGGTTGTTTAAAACACTGTTAGAGTGGCCGCAGCAAATTTTCTTTCTGATGTAACTATGTCCAGCATGAAAATATGCATTTTGATTAATTGAACAAAAATTGTTTCATAAGGGTAGAGATTTTTATGGAACATTCAACATCTTAGAGTCCTTTTCAGATGAAAAGGAAAGCAAATCGTCACTATATTTTTCCTCAACAAGAAGCAGAGACATAACTTGATTAATACCAGATGATTATTTTCACTTTGGTATCCAGAGTCAATTTAATTGCGAGGTCGGTATTTTTACCAGCTTTTTTTCATCTCGGTATACCTCATAACAAAAATATCCTGATACCCAAGGAAAAAAAAAGAAGGCGTCTGCTAAAAAATGTCAGGAGGTGGCTTAGACACATAATGGAGGACCCTAAAAATGTCATTTCCACCTGTAATGGCATGAAAAGATGGTGGTATCTGGTGGCAGGAGGAAAGCTGGGAAGTAGGTCATTTTAAAAATAATTCACTTTTAATTTAACTTAATAAAACCAAAATTCCCTTGTGCAAGGATCCACTTCCACTGTATCACAGATAACACTTTGCACTTATAAATGCTCCCTTATGATCATGCCCCCTGTATATCTACAATACTGAAAGCTCTCTACATATTGTAGAAATAAGAAAGGAAACAATTTCTTTGGGGCATGTCAAGCTGCTTTCAGAAGTTAGCACAGCACACAGCCTCAATAACACTACAGAATTCCGTAGCCATCGATGATAACGCAATCATGCAAAGTAGGAAAAACGATTTTTGCTGGCTTTTCATTTGGGATTTCAGACCAGGATGCTTACGCTCTGTTTGGGGGGGGGGGGGGGGCGGCTGCTATCTTCCCTTTACATTTGCATAGTTCTCAAGGTTTGGTCTTTTTGGGAAGCGCCAGCTTCTCAGAGCATGCCTCTGGACTTCACCGAAGGCGCCAGGGCAGCGCCCCGCTAGAGCATCTGGCCTCCCGAGCCCCTGCTCTAGGCCTCGAAGCCAAGTCCAAGGAGGGGTGGGCTGGAAGTGATGGTGGTTTGCTCCAGAGGTGGGGGACGGAGGCCCTACCGCTGCTCTGGTCTCTTGGCCCACAATTAACCCTTCCAGCCTTAGTCCCAGCTGGAGAGGCCCTTCCTCAGAGGGCACCCCTGCCTTGCACCCAAGGGGACGCCCCCGCGGCAGCTGGCCCCCAGGGTCCCCCCACCTCTCAGGAGCGCGCCTCGTGGAGGGGGGGAACTGCTGGAGTTACGTGCTCCTCCCCTCCCCCCGTGGTTTGCCATCCCCGGGGAGAGGTGAGGAAACCAAGCAGGGCACTCCGGAGAAAAGTGGAGGGGAGAGGGCACAAGCGGGGCGCGGAAGGGGGGAGGGCAAGTGGAGAGGGGGTGGCTCCGCGAGGAGCTGGGGTGCCTGCAGCTGACCGGCCGCAGCGAGTTTACCACCGGGCTTCGCTCAAAACAAGCAAATGAGCCCTTGCGGTGGAGGCGGCGGCGCTGGGGCGCAGGAGGGAGGCTCGCAGGGCCGGGCGCGCCCCGTCCAGGCTGCCGACCGCTCTGCGCCTCCCTGGCCGCCCTCGCGTGCAACCCGGGCGGCCTGCGCGCGCCTGAGGCCCTTCTGGAGCCGTCTTCCCCTCGGAGGTGCGCGGCCTCGCCACCGCCACCGCCACCGCCACCGGAGAGGCCGGACCGAGGACTCGGACTCGGGGCTGGGGCCGGGCCAGCGGGCGCCGGGGAGGAGGGGCCGGTGACCGTGACCTCGGCCTCCCAGGCCCCGGCGGGGTCGGCTGGGCGCACCCAGGCAGCTGGGACCCAGTGGCGGCCAAGCTGGGGGGGGCGGGGGCCCCCGAGCACAGGGCGCGCTGGGGCGCAGCGGCCACAGGAGCGACCCGGCCCGCGCGGCCAGACCCGGACCCTGGCCTCACGCGCACCCCGTTTTCGCGTCTCCTCCCCCCTCCTCCCCCCGCCGTGCCGTCTTCCAAATTGCCTGCGTCGTCGGTGAAGGATCTCGGGCTGCTGGCCCCAGCCTCGGGCTGTCCCGCTCGCCCCGTCAGGGTCTCCGGGCCCCTGGAGCGACCCCGGTCTCGGACCCCCGCGTGGACCCCCGCGGCCGCCGCAGCAGGTGGGGATCCGCGACCGCCCTTGCGCCTGCACCCTTACCTGGGCTTCGGGAGGGCTGCGGGAGGGCCGGGCGCCCGCGCCTCTCGCTCCTCGGGACACAAGTTCAAGAGCGGCAGGCTCGTGGGAAGGGGCCCGGGTCGGGGAGCAGGGGACATGCGAGGGAGCGAGCGGGAGAAAGAAAGGAAAGACACGCTTGGGAGAACCGTGCATTTCCAGACTCTCCTTGTGCCCTCTTTAATTTAAAATATATGCTCTTGGTAAATGCAGGGTTCCAGCAGTCCGACGGGAGGATCCACGCGGGAGCCTAAAATCTAGGAACCCCAGGAAAAAGATCGGACCGAGCGAGCTTCCCCCAAATATATACCCTTCGAGAGGCGCCCGCTTTATTTATACTAAAAAGTGCGGAACCCCTTCGTCATGTTTATGATGAAACAGGCAGTCCTGCAGACGGCGGAAAATGCTTTCTTTGAACAAAAACAAAATGTGAAGTCCGGAGCCTTCAACATTGGGGCACAAAGTGTCCAGATCAGATTTTCTTTAAAAAAGGAAAAGAGAAAGAAGGAAAGAAAGAAAGAGAAGAAAGAAAAGGAAAGGAAAAAAATGAGAAAAAGAAAGAAAAGAAAGAAAAATAAAGCAAAGAAAATCTCGGCCTGGAGATTCAGCAGAAATGCTGTTACCCTCCCGTGAGCAACAAACCGTTTATCAAAAACGCCTTCCCCATCCCCCACCCACTCTTTGCCATTCCTACAAACTCTTTGCTCCATTATCTTACACTTGAGCAGAAAATCGTTAGAAATATTTGGAAACGAAATAATGTGTCACCATCCTTCGAAAAAAAGCTAAAAATAGCACACAAGCTGACTTAACCGGAGGGTGTCTTTTTCTTCCTGAGGGCTGGGCATCCTCGGGAGGGCTTGTGAAGTTGTCCTCGGATGTATGAATGTGAGACATGGATAAAGGAACACCAATTACATGTTCTGCAGGGATTTTATGCACCCCTCTCACACTTTCCCTAAATGGAAGAAAGATTATCCTAAATCCACGCCTGGCTTAAAAGCACTTTCCTCTCTGTATTTGTATTTTCTGTTAAGATGGAATGAGATGTACAAATATCCAACTGCAAGAAGTCAGGCAGCACAGTTAAAATTTCCAAACATCTTTCCGAGAAAGTGAATGTGTGCTTTTGCCATTCATTCCAGAGCAGATTTTTATGATGATAAAAATGAAAAGTGCTTGCATAAAATTTTTATGCAATTAACACAGCTCTGGGGGAGATTTGGTCTAGGATTAAAATGAACTAACCTGCAGTAAATAGACTTGCAGTCTGTTTTTTTTTTTTTTTTAATCTGTAAAATGTCACCTCCCTGACACTATTTGCCAAGTATAAAGTATCTCACAATTTGGGGATGGGAGCAGATTTTCCACAGAGTAGGGAAAGGGGATGCAAAGATTCAGCTCCTTTCAACGTGCAGAAAACTGGCCCCATTTTCTGATGTCGGCTTCAACATGGAAGTTAGAGGTCAAGTTGTACATATAAATATACCATTTGTGTTAAAGGGACTGTTGGCAGATGTGGAGGGAAAAGACAGGCATGGATCCTAAAGCCACCCAAACTGATGAGTTCAAACGTGGGAGAGCTGGTGCTCCAGAACCCTGACCACCAAATTCAGGGATCATCCCTGGTGACCCGACACAGGGGGCGCCCGGGCACTGGCGGGGAAGGAGAAAGCGAGGAGCCGGACAGAGGAGGGGAGGACACCCCGAGGACTTGATGCACTTCACAGGTTGAGAGGCCGGGCACGGGTTGTGCCCGGCGGGAGCAGCCTGCCCGGTGAGCGCTGGCGGGTGGTCCCACTCCCAGCTGCTGGTCGTGCTCTAACTTCACACCTCCTCCTGCCTGCTCCCCTCGGTCACCCCCTCCTTATTTCACACCCGCTTTCTAAAAGGGATTTGGTCGGAACAGTGGTGTGTGTTTTAGATCAGTGTACCTAATGAGAAAAATCACAAGAAAACAGCCCATGTAAAACTTTTTGCTTGTTAAGGTCTGAAGGCTGTTCAGCCTGCTTCTCATCTCAACTTCCAGCAAATCACTCGTGTCTCTCGTGTGTTCTGAGTGTGTTCCTTCTTTTGAATTCGGTGGGATGCAAGTCCTTCTCTCAACAGCTCTAGCGCTTTAACCTTTGCAGCCCTGTTTCCACCCACAAAAACTTTGAGGAGGACGTACATCCACCTTCTAAGTCACTCTGCATCCCTCCCCAAGCCAGCTTCACTCAGCCCCACTCTTGGCTCCCTCACTTTTTACATTTTCCAACAGGTTTCCAAAAGGTTTTTTTTTTTTTTTTTTATCATGACCAGAATTACTCCATTTTGCAGTCTTTGGAAGGCTGATACGAATCTCTAAAATAAACGGATTAAACGGTGCAGCAAGCCAACTTAGGGAGGGCACGCTTTGCCTTTCACTCTTTGCGGGGCGGGGGGGGGGGGGGCTCACAGTCCTGTCCAGAACACAATTTACAATATAGTTACTCAGAACTCACGACTTCCTTCAATCGGGTGTTCTAGCCTGAAACACGCAACACGGGAACCCCTCGATGCGCCTGAACAGGCAGGCGAGTCCTGCTCTAACGTAGGGGAGAGAGGGGTGGGGGACGCCCCGCCTGCAAGTCAGGCAGCCCCAGGGCACCCAGCGACCGGAGACCGGAGGGCACGGCTCCCGCAGGATGAGGTCCCTTTCCTTCCCGCGCTCCACCAGGTACTAAAGACTAGTGAGCTGTGGACCCATTAAGGTGGGGAGTGTGGCGGTGCAAGGCAGGGCAACCACCCGAGTGCCACCCAAAGGTCTGCAAAACGCGCAGGCAAATGCAGCCATGCCCCCACCCCGGCCCTGACCCAGCCGCCCCGGACGCGCCACGCGCCTGTCGGGGGGCTCTGGGGCACAGACAACAGCCACACGGCACTGACAACACGCAGACGACACCGGCGAGGTGGACACCAACACACCCAACGACAGGCTCCGCCATTGCGCGGCGGCTGCCAACCTGGAGCGCGCAGGAAAAGCCAGCCCGGTCCTCGGCCTCCTTCCTCCAAAGCACGTTACCTAAACGCCGCAGTTTGTGTCCAGCCCGCTCCCGGTCCGCACTACAGACACGGGAACGCGGGAGTCGAGGGTGCGCGCGGGTGGGCCGGGCGGGGAGCCTCCCCTTCTGGGTCCCGTCGGTTTTATTTCGGGCGCGGGAGGGGGAGGAGGGAGGGCTGGGGGAGGGGAGGGGAATCCCAAATTAAAATAACCCTCGGTTATGAGGACGTTCGGTGGCATCGGATATTCACACCAGCAACAGTCACATCACATTCGCCTTCGCCAGATGGCGGCGGGTTCAACTTCCCGGGATCTCGCCAAGTCGGGCGGTGCGCCCGAGCGCTCGCCGGCGTGTGGGGACGCAGGCGGCCCGGGACGGCCGGGGAGCGGCGCCGCGCGGGCCGGGCCGGGCCGGGCCGGGCCGGGAGGGGGGGTGCGCGCCGGGCTCACCGGTTCCGGACGAGGAGGTCTCGGTCCCCGGGGAGCGGCACCGGGCAGGCCCGGAGCAGGGTGACGGCCTCGCGGAAGTTGGGGCTCAGCCGGGTCACCGCCAGCTTCTGCATGGCGCGGGGGATGTCGGAGCCCTGGAAGTCCAGGAAGTGGCGGGCGTACGACATGTCCACGATGGCTCGGGCCCCGGCGGGCGCCAGCCGCAGCATGGCCCGCGCCTCTGCCCGCTGTGTGCGCCGCCGCCGGCCGGGGTCGCGCCCAGCCCCGGGCCGCTCGGCTCGGCTCGGCTCGGCGCCTGCGGGCGGGCGGGCGGGCGCAGCGGGCGGGTCCGCCCCTCCTCCGGCCCGCGTGCTCCCCTCGACTCCCCTCCCCCCGCACGGGCTCGGCTCCCCCCGCCCGCCCGCCGCGCCGCGCCGCGCAGCCAGTCCGCGCGGCCCCCGCGGGTCCCGGCCGCGCCACGCCCGGGGTCCCGGCCTGGGGACCGCTCCCACCCCGGCCGCTGCTCCTTTAATCTTTTTGTTTTGGTTTGAATCTGCTCGGCGCAGACTGGCCGAGGATCCTCTCCGCCCTCCCCCTTTCTCCCGGCGTCCGGGAGGCACCGGATATCCCCACCCTCCCCGCGCTCCCAAAGCCGGATTTGACTCCTCTAACAGGGTGAGGGGGGCGGCGAGGGGAACCTCGGGTCCCGCGGTCGCCGCGGCCCCGCGCCGGCGGCAGCCCCGGGCGTCCTCGGAGCGGAGCGGCGCGGCGCCCGGCGGCCGGCGCAGGCACCTCCCCTTCCCGTGCGAAGCGTTCACTTCCTTGCAAGGTGGTACGAATCAACCCCGAGCGCGGCCCGGGCGGCGGGGCACGGCCGGGGGCCCCGAGCCGCGCGGGGAGCCCCCGGCACCGGGGCACGCGCAGCAGCGCCGAAGGCGGGGCGGGGGCGCCCGGGGAACCCCGGGCAGCCAGCGCCCCAGGCTCCTGGGCCCCGGTTCCCGGAACGCCCTGCCCGCGCCTCCTGCCCTCAGCCTGTCTGTCCCATGCAAGTTGCACCAACTAAACCATTTTATTTATTTTGGCCTAGATTTCGTGCTTCTCCGTGAGTGTTTTAAGTAGCCTCTGCAAGACTGTTACGGGTTTCCCACTGGGAGAGAGCACGTATATTGGAGACTGGAGGGCCGAGTTCTCAGAACACACGAGCATTTAAACTTCTAGGTGGGGATGCCGAAGGACTTAATTGGAGACGTTGCAACTGTGGATGAAGAGCTCATTTTATAACCCAGCTAGAAGGATCTGTCGTTCCTTCATGTCAGTTTTCTCCTTAATTGTCTATATCGACCAAATTAACCAATTTACTTTTCATAGAGGGACCAAATTCAATTATTTTCCACATTTTTGTATGATGAGTTGAGCCCATTTTAAAATTTGTGTTAAAGGTATACACGTTTGAACTTTAAAAAACCCTCTTGTTT